>NC_135083.1:11207500-11487500 GCF_051107435.1 Chaetodon auriga | reverse complement strand
CTCTGCTGCTCACCTGATTACATCTGCGTGACTCACACACATGGCTACACGTGTTGTCTACATGCATTCTGTTACAGTTTGGCACTTTTGGCTGAAATCTCACACGGAGGACATTATTTGGGTGAACAATGAGACATTGTTAGGCAGGAGGGTACTTTAGAGGTCACTCTTAGATATGACGTGTACCCAGCACATTTGCATTCACAAGGGTGAGATCATGCACCCACATGCACACAACCTTCACACACACGTGCCCCTTAAAAAAATGCTCTTATTGCCCCGAAGGCTGAACAATAACCAGAGTGTGTCTTTCTTCTCTATGGTCTACTGAGCAGGCCTTAATGCCATGTCCAGGGGGTAAGTCAGAGCTTATACAAGCCTTTTTGCCACATACTTTGACATGCTTTATCCATTCCTTTCACCTGTTAGCTGCCTCCTATCTCCTCCTTCCTCATTCCTCCAGCTTATTTCATAGTCTCCCCTTTCCTTGCCTTCCCAGCCAGCAGGTATTTGGGTCAGAAAACACTCACAAGCATGCAAGCGTACATGTTAATAGCCCCCCAAGCTTGGACATGCGCCACTCAGCTGACAACCACAGACTATGTGTGGCCTAATCTCTGACCCAGTACTTCTGGATGGACAGGGATGCCACATAAGTCTGGAGAGTCTAGTGATGTGAGAAAAATCCTCATATCTCAGCACTTGTTTATAAAAAAGATATAAACCTAAAAACACAAATGTTCTCCTTTGCTGGATAGCGTCACATCAGTGATAGAAGGTCAGGTCAGTCCCAGCAGTTCCCTGGAGTGTGTTTTCGTTGCATAACCATGGTGGTTGATGGAGCGTGTGAATTGTTTCTTCCAGTGTCTCGTAGACGTTTTTTGCGGCAGCTGAGAATGTTGGAGTTGTGACCCAGAGGAGAGGCCTGCTCGCCTATAGGGACATTGTAGGGTTTGACAGAATTACACAGGGGTATGATCAGAGCTATGTTAGGATGTTAACCTCGCAAAGTGGTCCTGAAGCCTCATCTGCACATTATACCACATCTCCCAACTCTTCGGTTGTCCTTTTTGTAGTTCATAGTATGTCCTTGCATGGTGCCATTTTGGTGACAGCTAGTCTACCCAAAGAGGTTTAGGGGCTCATGTTGGAGTGTCTGTTTTGGTGTATATGTGTGTGTTCGGTGGTTGGGGGGTTACATCGGGGTACAGTAAGTGCCTGGGATTAATGAAGTAGAGTGTGAACAGTGCAGCTGTCAACCTTCTGCCTCTGAGCGTGCTCAGATCACAGGAGACCTGCTCTCACCATCCGTCCCTTAAAACCCACATAATCACCTCTAATACCCAGAGATTTGATTTCTGTGTGTGTGTGTGTGTGTGTGTGTGTGTGTGTGTGTGTGTGTGTGTGTGTGTGTGAGAGAGAGAGAGAGAGAGAGAGAGAGAGAGAGAGGATATATCAACAGGATGCATGTCTTTGTTTCCATGCATGTCTATACAAGTAGTACTTGAACTGTGCATTTGCATGTGCATTACACAAGTTGTGAGGGAGGTGATGGAGAAATTAGCTGAATGTTGGGTTTGCAGAGTTATTTAAAGAGGAATCTGTGTTTATTGGCACCAGATGTCTCTTCTGTGAAGATGGGCAACAACAACAAGGGTTGCAAGTATCACCAGGGTATCAACTATCCCCTAATGCTGAAAAATTAGCTCTAGAGCTGTATTTAATTATTACAGTGATCAAAATATGTGTGATTTGAACACAAAGATTCATAGAATGTGTACAAACGTACTCATATGTCTTCTTTCTCAGGTGGCGATCAAGTCGATCCGCAAGGAGCGCATCACCGACGACCTGGACAGGATTCACATCCAGAGGGAGATCGAGATCACCGCCTCGCTCAGGCACTCCAACATCATACGCTTCCACGAGGGTAAATGAAATATCATTGCGAATGATTACTTTTAATTCTCATCACCAGGCAGATTTTTAGAGTTTAGTCACATGAGACTGTATATTTGAGGTCCATTTTCAGAGATTTCTGTCCTTAAAAACAGTATTGAGAAGAGATCTAACGCACTGTGGGTTTGGGTATTTTCAACGGATTCATAGAGAACTCTTGAATATTTAATACCCATTTTTGGGTTTTATCCTGTTGACACTTCTTGTCATGTGAATCCACATATTCATGCAGAAAAGCAGCTGTTGTTGTTGTATAATAAACACATATGCATCATGCCGTACTGTAAATGTGTCCTGTGCCCTGTGCAGTGTTCGAGAGCCGGGATAAGATTGTGATCGTGATGGAGTACGCCAGCAGGGGAGAGCTGTACGATTACATCCAGGAGAGGAGGAGACTGCCAGAAACAGAAGCCAGAGGCATCTTCAGACAAATCACATCTGCTGTCCACTACTGCCACAAGGTTTCCATACATGCACATACACACATACTCTACAAACACACATACTTTCTGCAAAACACCACTGGAATTTAGTATGAATTGACCACATGTAAGCACGTGCTGAATTGCATGCTGCGGTATTCAACGGTGCACAAGCAAATACTGTACCACTAAATCCACTAAATCCTAATCCTAATTCTGCAGGAAAACTTGACTTGAGTTTTCAGATCTCTCTGGGTTAAGAGCGCATTATCCCTTGATTGTTTTTTACAGTCACACACTGACACATTTAACAAACACGTTGCCTAAATGAGCTTCCTTCATCCCTCCACAGTACTGTAAGCCCTGGCAAAGGAACAGATTCTTCTTTGTTTCAATTGTTGTGTACATAATATCAAACGTGGCGACAGAAAACAGGAATTATCAAGGCGATACATAAATCCTATGAATGCAGAAGTGCAGTGTGGAAGAAGTGAGGATCTGGGCCTTACAGTCAGCTGAGCTGGATGTGACAGACATGTTTTTGTTTCCTAGCAGTCTTATTTTGGCACGTTGGCTTCTTCATGAATCCCTCACATTAAACTCAGAGATTATCTTTCAGCTCCTGTAGCTTTGTGTAGCAGGCAGGGAGGTGGATTTTGTGCCCTCAAATATTGTCCCAAAATAGACATGAATGTTCCGGCATGAATGAATTATTGAATGTGCCTCTGAGGTATGCAAGGCACATGGAAGGATTATTGAGGCTTCAAGAGAAGAATGAAAATAATTCTAAATCATTTGCTGCTTTTTTTTTTTCTTCAGATCTGTTTGAAGTCAATTGAAATAATAATAATAATAGAATAATAACATGGTCAACATGTATTTCTGCTGTCTTTCTTTCTCTTTCTCTCTGCCTTGCATACACGCACACACATACAGGCACACTGAGGCTTACATTCTGTACATACTGTGCACAAAACATTGAGTAAGGTCATGAGTCAGGTCCTCCGCTTAAGTGCTCTGAAGAGGATGTAATTAGCAAAAGAAAGGAGGCTATTCTGGCTCATTAAGCAGTGATTTGAGAGAAACTGACAGCAACTTTTAAAGTTTCCCTGCATCACAGGGCTTCCTGCGTGGCCACAGTTATCTATAGCGGCACTGTCTCTTCTTATGATTTGCTACCAATTCAATGTCAGGAAAACACAAGTGATCCTACAACAAGCTTTTCCTCTAATCAAGCGTCCAGCGTACTCTGGCTTTTCCTCACCAGGCTGCACAGCTGTCTACACTCTATGGCCTCTTGTTGGCTTTCAGGTGCTTAATGCTATCAGGGGATCAGATCGCATCTCATCAGATGAATTAACCCAAACAAAGCACTTCCTCATGCCTTTCGACAATTAGAAAGTCTGAGGGCCTTTCTCGAGGCTCTCTGATATGTTAGACACATGGCCCTACAACATGAGGCCCAAGTGGAATGTTAATGGTCATAAAGTTTTTAATGAAAGATGAACTGCCCGTGCACCACAGGCTGGGTTTATATTGTAAACTTCACAGCCTTCAGTCTTATGTTTGCATGCAGAGGGAACACATCTGACTGTAAACTGGAGGGAGCACAGGACTTCATGCGCCTCTGCTTTTTCTTGCAGAACGGTGTTGTGCATCGAGACCTCAAGCTGGAGAATATCCTTTTAGATCAAGATTTTAATGTAAAGGTAAGATCGATAAAACACACACAAGCCGAGCCTCCATGTCACTTTCAAACAAAGAGGGTGATTGTGTGTGTTTGGGAAAATAAATGAGAGTTTCCTTCCAAAAACAAGTCATTCATGCTCGGATGAAATAACAGATGTCCACTGACAAAAGCAATGTTGGCCTGAACGGTAAATACATCATGGGTTATTTTCATGGCTTGTCTGAAGACCCCTGATTAAACTTTTGTTTTGGAACATAAAAGGCATACATCTTTATGACACGCTGGCTGATATATTTCAGGAAAAAATCTTTTTCCATTGCTGCACTTAGCATGCCGGAGTGAAGCGTCACGTAGTACAGCTGATAATGGATTTTCTTGCTAGCTCCAAAATAAAATGCAAACAAAATGCACATTCAGAACATACATTGGAGCAGTTTCTACCCACAGCAATTTTTATGTGTTGTTAAGCCATGCACACTGAACCAGCGCAAACATACTGCCTGGTCTTATAAAAGAACCCAGGGGTCATTTTTTGCCTTATTTGGGTGCCTCCTCTCCTTATATGGGAGCTGCGCACAGCCAAAGGGGAATGCAGGGAATCCAGTGGCAATCGCGCCAATCGGAGGGTTTTAATGTAAGTATGCCTTGTCTGTCCGTCAAAAGGAAACACGCCGTGTCAGACCTCGCATTGGCTCTTCATTCATTGCAAACCTGAGGTTCACCACACCGCCCTCTCACAGAATCCGCAGCAGGAAATGACCGAGCCTCTGTGCAATGCATGTGCGAGTTATGCCAGCACTATAGCTGCTCAATGGCATGTTTTGACATAACTAGAGTGAAAAAGTACTGATACTCTTGTGTATAAAGCCAAACACAAATAAGATCGTAGATGATTTTGCTCGACACACCAAATTTCAATTACTTCTCACATGACATTATCACAAGAACCTTGCAGGCAGCGAGCCACTGTAAAACATTTACCAGTGACCTGTTTCAGTCCAGCATGCGTGTGAGAGACGGTGGCTTCTCACAACAGGCCATGTGATTCCCAGACGTGTGTACAGGAGTCATCCGTATGAACTCTTTGAAGAAAGAGCGCGTCTCATACAAGTATTCAGCACTGACGAATGTCTCTTCAGGAGCCTCACACAGATGTACAACTCTTGTGGTGGAGGAGAATTTACACTGCAGAAGGCACACACACAAACACACTGTAGCTTGCAGAACGTAAAGCTGTATAAACTGCACAACTCGCATGCTCAGTCTACACATCATCATTGCCACTGTATGCATAACATGAACTCTTGTATACACATCTGTGAGGTCTCTATTCCCCCGAACCTCTGTTCCACGGAAATAAAGCTGTCATGTTGAGTATTTTTAACACCAGAGGGGCTGATAGCGGACTGGTGCCCATGTTAATAATCTCCTCAGATAGAGAGGAGCCTCGGTCTGTCTGCGTGTGGCTCTCGCAGCCTCGAGTGAGTGATTGTTCCGTGACGTGAGTGTAAGCAGCCTGATGTTTTTGGCCCTCTTCTCTTTCCTCACTCACACTTACACTGGCAACACTCCAGCATACCTACTTTTGGCTCCTTTAAAAGGAATTGCTTTGAGTTATTGTGTTTTTACCACATGGGTAAGAGTTTACAGTACATGCTCACTAAACTGGAATGTGGATTGTCTGACGATGAGCGTGAGTGTTGAAGTGAATAAGTGAGTGAAATTTGTAAACAGTGCAGTGTTAATTGATTAGTCCATTCAGTCATAAACACTCTGAACTTTTACCCCCCCCCCCCCCCCCCCTTCCCCCTTTTAATGAGCAATAGAAGTTTGAATACACTTTTTTCCGCCTGGATATTTTTTTGTAAATGCAGCTGTTATGTCATCTGTCACTGAGACTCACTGTCACATGAACCAAACAGACATGAACACAGCTACACACACATGACTTTTGTGCCCACAGCTGAGCAAATTCTTTCTCTAAAACTTGTTGTTTGGTTGTATTTATTTTTTACGTATTTTTCAGGGTTTCACTTCATATGTATTGTTGTCATAGTTGTTGATTTTTTCTGTGACTCTGCAGCTGGCTGACTTTGGCCTTTCCAATCACTTCGAGAGGGGCACTCTGCTGCAGACCTACTGTGGAAGTCCACTCTATGCTGCCCCAGAGATAGTGAAAGGACTGCCCTACCAGGGGCCAGAGGTGGGTCAAAACACCGCTATCACTGGTTTCCTCATCAGGCAATTTTCCAAACTATGGGTGTTTCTTAAGTTACATCATAGTCAATCAGCGAAGTTGTTGCCCTGGAACCAAAACAAAGAGCTGAAAGACGATAAAGTGCTCCATAGAGCTGAGAGGAACTACAGAGTCGGGTCGTTATTCTCTGTGGGCTCACCACCACAAGGGGCACCTTTCATGTTACACATAGCATTTAAAAATACAGATATTTATTTGTGACGCTTTAAAGCTGAATGCTCGACAATGTTCTATTGAATCTGACTTTGTTATGTGTTTCTGTGTGCTAGGTGGACTGCTGGGCGCTGGGGGTGTTGCTGTATGCCCTGGTGTACAGCAGCATGCCATTTGACGGGGCCAGCCACACCAAGCTCACAGAGCAGATCAGCCGAGGCCGCTACCGCAGACCCAACCCCCCCTCAGGTAAACCTTTACAGTGTCCATGTCTCCATCAGCATTATATTTCTAATCATCAGTGTCTGATGTTTGTTGTTTTCAGTCGTAGTCTGTTAATTACATTATTTTCTAGTGTAGCTGCTATTAATACCTTCTGACTCTGTTCCCTCCAGACGCCTGCGCTCTTATCGACTGGTTGTTGACAGTGCATGTGGATGAGAGGGCTACGATAGAGGATGTGGCCAACCACTGGTGGGTGAACTGGGGTTTTGAAGAGAGTGTGTGTGACTGCCCTTCATCTCCGCATCAAGAATGCCCCTCCCCACTGCTGGCTCGCTACATCGACTGGCAGAATCGGGTCGCAGCTGCTAGCAACTTGACTGTTGACCCAGGGTGCCTATCCTCAGACTCTTCCTGTCCCCCTCAGCTCTCTCCCCACCCCTTTTACTTCAGCTTACCTCTGAAGAGCGACCGTGGAGGAGGAGGGGGAGGAAGGGTACGCGGAGGAATGTCGAGCCTCAGGAAGTCACGCAAGGAGAATGCAATTCCCCAGACTGCACTGGGAGCTTGTGGTGGTGTTTGTGGAACAGCTGCCACCTCCGCTGCAATTTCCGCCACTTCCACCACTGAAAGAAAGAAACCAAAAGGTATTCTGAAACCCCAGAGGAGTTTTGACTCAGTCTTTCACAGCCCTCCTAAAGAAAACTCTCCTTCCCAACCATGTAACGCTGCTCCCCAGCCTTTTCGAACACATACACATGTTGATGTCCTGTCCAGTAGTCTGCCACCTCCCTCTACATTCAGTCAACCCTCATCCAAAATGCCCAAGAAGGGGATACTAAAGAACTTGTATGGAGGGGAGTCGGGCTATGGCTCATCCTCAGAAAAAAGAGTGTCTGGAGCAGGAGTTAAAGAGAATGATGCAAGTGATTTGTGCTCCCACAACCAGCATACTTGTGTCCCAACGGCAGAAGACAGCCCCACCATGCGCACAGAGGCAGTACGGAGAAGGAAGGGTATTCTGAAACGTAACGGGAAGTTCTCCCGCAGTCTGGACCTTCCCGATGACCACCACTCATCTCTCTCTTCAGCACCCACGATATTCCCTGAGGCCCTGCAGCAGCTCCTCCATGCCACAGGGGGCGCCGAGGGCC
Source organism: Chaetodon auriga (assembly GCF_051107435.1). Classification (NCBI taxonomy): domain Eukaryota; kingdom Metazoa; phylum Chordata; class Actinopteri; order Chaetodontiformes; family Chaetodontidae; genus Chaetodon; species Chaetodon auriga. The sequence goes on along the minus strand of NC_135083.1, from coordinate 11,479,643 downwards.
GCCGCAGCCGCCCCTCCAGTGTGGTGAGCGAGGACAGCCTCTTCTCCTCCGATTCCTTTGACCTACTAGACCTCAGCGCCCAGTCACGTCGCAGGATTTTCTCCCGAGTGATGCAGCACAGCGCCTGCAGCTCTGAGGAGAACCTGGAGCAGCTGAGAGGCGAGGCACACAGGGTTGGTGGAGACGAAGAAGGACAAAAGGAAATGCTAACATGAGCCTAAGGAAAAATGGACTCATCAGTTTGGTGAAAAATGGGTTTGAATAGCAGTTGTTTAGTTCACTTTTCTGTGATAATCACTGTCTGCCATCTTGAAAAGACTGTAGCAAACAGAGAGGTTGCATATCGAGTACATGGACTCAACTCAACTGCATTGTACTGTCAATGTAAAAGTGCATTCACTGACATTTAAATTGTATTCTGAATGCAAGACAGTGCAGAGAGTGACAAGGCACGAAGTGAAACCGAAAGGGGACCAGTATCTGCCAAACTGCAGAGATGGGACCTGAATGCGGCAGAATGCACAGTCCATTTAATGAAGTCACTCTGACCTCACCTGCACAAAAGATCCTCTTTGGAGATTTTACAGCAGATTTCTGTTGGGATGATCTGACTGTGGATGCTGGAATCTGGTTAAGTTAGCACTGCAGGTTTTTGGAAACCATCTTGTGCCATTTTGGATATGTGATTCCATGTATCAGTCTGTTAGTGGTGACAATAAAATAGAAAGAGATATCAAGTGTGTTTCCATCCACCTGCTTTTATGGCCATTTTGCACAGAAAAAAAAGCCTGGTGGAAAAGTTGGTGTATCAATGAAAGGAAAGTGCGACAAAATGCAACTGAAACAGGCTCAGTGAATAAACGAGACGAAAACACCAGATCCATGTGGAGCAATGAGGAGACTGGAACGAGCCTCAAATGAATATATGAAACAAGCATAAAAGCCACAGTTTTCTACCGTTTTGGGTTTGACTGGCACTCTTCTTCTGCAGCAGTTTTAATGGCACGGGACTGGAGAATTAGCCCCACCTACTGTTCATCTTGATGCACTCAAAAAGATCTGTACAGTGGTAGCGGATGGAAATGCACATTAATCCACATCGTATGCCAGTCGTCTGAAAGTTCAGTATTTGCGTTTGAATGTTTGAATGGAATCTTGGCTAAAGATGGCTCTATTGTGAGGATAGATTCTGCTAAACTGAACTGTTGTGATCAGCAGCACTTGACCCTTTTTTATGAGCTCTATATAAACATTTAATAAATTGTTTATAATTCACTAAAATGTAGCTGTAAGCTGATATATAATGATATTTTTAAGTGTTTATTGATGTATAGTAGTAGAAGTAACATTTCTTCAATGATAACTTCTCCTATAAATATTACCAATGTGTTTTACTATATTGTCATTCATTATCTGTTTATTCACTAGCCTACACTTATAGGTGCCCACAGGAAGAGTTCTAAGTTGTTGACAAATCCATTATTAAATGCTTATATCTGCTTACAGCTACAATATAATGTGTTATGAACCATTCACTAAAGGGATGGTTTGGGTTTTTAGAAGTGGGGTTGTACAAGGTACTTACCATATGAATAGTCAGTGTATTACCTACAGTAGATGGCAGTCAGCACAAGCCCAGGTTGGAGGAGCAGACAGGAGTTTCAGCACAGAAGCTAAGCATGTACTGCTGTGAAGTGTGAGTGCTGTGAGTCGACACCCAAATGTATTTTATCTACCTACACAAAGGCCCACAGGTTAAAATAATCAATATCAGTTTGTATTTTGAATATTAAAACCTTGCCTTGCCGTCAGACAGCCATTTCTTTTCAACACAGTCATAAGCAACACTGCACACACTGGTCCAGAGCACTGCTAAATGGGCCAGATAGACACTCACTGAGCACTGCTGTACTAAAACATCAGGTCCTATGTAGCACGAAGTAGTTACAAATAATTGAAACAACTTACCAAACAAGCAATAAAGAAATGCAGGTTCCACAGAAGTTTCCCCTCTCTCTCTCATTATGCCTCTTCTGTCTCCATCTGTACACTCTGGTTCATGAAGGTGTGCTCCTGCTTCCACAGTGAACAGCATTTTGTTGTTGTTACCATCCTAATTGCTCATTTTTATTTTCTTGTATTTGTCATCTCTTCCAAACACTGCTGAAAAGTACATTGTTTTGCTTCCATGCTGGTACTACTCTCTACTTTCGGGGTGCATTTACTGAAGGTAATACATTAACTATGCAGTACCTCATACAATCCTACTTCAAAAAACCTGAACTATCCCTTTAAATGATCATATGCTGTCTATACACTTGAAATAGGGTAAGTTAAAGTAAAGCATTACCTATTTCACCGTGATATTGACTATATTTGTATTACACAGTAATGAACTGTGCACAATTTGCTCGTATGCACCAACAGACACAGTTTGAACCACTGTGCCACCTCCTGCTCGAGGAGGGCCTTTCTGTGTGGAGTTTGCATGTTCTCCCCGTGTTCACCTGGGGTATCCTCCGTAAAAATATACCCCCACTAAAAACATGCAAGAAGATCACCACCTGACCAATGGTGACACAGAAGAATGGGTCCCCGGGCGCCGGTCTGGCAGCCCACCGCTCCTGGTCTGCCGCGGAGGAGGGACGACCAGGATGGGTCAAAGGCGGAAGTCAAATTTCACCTCCGTGTGCTGTGTGCATGTGTGTGTGACAATAAAGGGGAATGTCTCCCCCCGATTCTTCTACTTCTTCTTCTTCTTCTTCTTGAAAAGGATGGATCACATTGCTTTTTACCTTGACAACACCAGTGCTGCTGTGGACATTTAAATAAGTCATGTATGCAGTAGATGCGATTTCTCTGTAATTTTCATACTGTGAGAAAAGAATTCTGTTAACTTTGTTTAAGCATTTCATACCTATTTGTTGTTGCCGTTGAAAATTTTTAATAAATTATGTGAAACTGAAAAGTTTCCAGTTGTTTTTCTGGTGAGAAAAGCAGAAAAGCAGTAGGAGATGAGAGATGAAATGAGCACATGCTGCAAAAGACAACACAATACAGAGAATTCAAGGAACGTTGTTTATGACAACCAAAAGCTATCCATTTAATTGACTTCCACAGTCCTGTGTCTCTATAAACATACAGCTCTATTTACCTTACAGACTGTTTCCATGATGGTGCATGTGCTTAAATAAAAATGCATTTGAAAGGAGAAAACACTCAGCGGAAGAGGTCAGATAAGGCTTAAGTGAAAACATTTGAGTACTGTTTGAGGTCTGTGGTAATTTGAGGATAAATGTGCTTTTGAAATCTAGAAATGTCCTTTCATTTCAGGTTAAGTTTACATTTCATTGGCTCCTTTTGTATAAAGCGAAGGATTAATAAGTGCAAAACTACGTGTTGGAAAAAAGCAAGCAATGAAGCATTGAGTGTAACGCATGCATGCTTTCCCTTTGTTTCCCTGACTGGCTTTCACTAAATACTTTTCCAAACACAGAATGCGTGGTTTGCAGCCTTCTCCTCTTTATAATGGAGACAACCCATCATTGCTGTCAGGTACCTCATACCACTAGGTTTTCATGCTTTAAGACATATTAAAGAATTACACCTTCCTCGATGGACTGACAAAATTCTCCTACCTCTTCATCAAATGAAATCCCTTCAAATGTTATTAGATATTGTCAAAAAGCTGTGTGTCCCTTCTTTGCTGAAAAGCTGCCCTTTTGGACATACAGCGTTAAGATGAAACGAAGCAAAGCTCAGCAGCAGGCCTGTCTAGATGTAGATAGCTGACATACACATGGGGCTTACTTTACACCACACACTTGCATGGTTTTAACACATTTAAGTGTTCTTCCAGTTGAAACACATAGTCTAATGACGTTAATGTAAATGTTTCCCTGTGTCTGTCCTTGTGTGTGTGTGTGTGTGTGTGTGTGTGTCTGGACTGGGCATTTCCTTGCAATCTCGGTTCACCTGCACCTGCTCCCAGCACCAATCAGCCACCACAGCTGCAGTCAATCCAGACTCATCAGCCACAGGATAAAAACCCAGATCTCCTCAACAGTCCTCCTCACTCACTAGCCTGCTAACAAGTCTTGGCCACTTTGCTAGCCCTCATACTTGTCGCTGTTTTAGAGTTTGCATTGTCTGTCTGACTAAAACGAGCTGCCTCTGTCTAGCTCCAGTCCCCCACCTGAAGAAACCACCGACTCATTTCGCCTACCTGCCCCCTCCTCGCCTGGATCAGCCTGGATCATCTCCCTGTGAATATTATCCAGATTTTGTGACAATAAATCCCTTTCACCATTTAAATACTCCTTTGTGTTCTGCATTTGGAGTTAAGTCATTTATCTCAGACCTCATGTAGTTTCTGAGCGTTCTAGTATACTACTCTATACCACAATTTTGAGGGAAATACTGTACTTTTTACTTCTGAGTTTAAGAGTTTACCTAAAGCACATATGAGTTGACACATTTCCCTTCTAAACCTAAGGAAGAAAATAACAGTAATCTCCTCAGTCATAATCATCTCATGACCGTTCAGATTTAGCTTTTAACCTAAGTAAAAGATCTGAATACTTCTTGCACCACTGCCAGACAGACACTGCTTCAGATATTATGGCATTGCTGACCATGTGAGTCTCACTGGGTTTATCTGGGCAGGAATATGCAACAACTTTTCATGCTTCTCCCTCTTGCACCTTTTCGTGTCATGTAATAAGGTAATGGCTCATTTGAAATTTGAAACGTGAGCAGTCTTGAGCCGTAAGCTGTATGATCGGAGTAATGGTCTCCATAACTCAAGGGAGCTCAAGAAACTAAAACGAAGACTTGGCTTTAATAGTCCAAGGAGGATAACTGTAGGGTAACAGCAGCTTAAAGTATTTATGTTGTGTGTGGGCCTCCTGTCGATAATATTGACAACTTCCCTAAACAGCACGGACCCAATGGCCCAAAACTTTAAAGATGTTGAAGTATTCAAAATATCTGCAATGACTACCAATGCAAACCAAGGGTAAGGGGTTCACAGTTAAGTCTTGCAGGCCAAGAGGCTTTTCTTTCTGTTCCCTCACGTGTGGATAAAAGTACCGTTGAGTGAACAAAAGCAGCCAGACTTTACTGGTTTTTAGGCTGATTACTGGGGCCCAGGCAGTTAAGGAACAGTGGCATTATGATGGAGAAATGCTTGACTACCCACATGCTGGTCCTTGAATTTGGTTTTTTAGAGGATATAGCCTTCAGACCTGGAAGAAGCAGTCATAATAAAACAACTGCAGTGATCATTAGAAGTCCTCCATTTAAAGTAATGTAAAGGTAAAGTATTCTGAAGAAAATGTACTAAAAGCACTGATTGTGGCTACTTTGACAGTGCTACATTACAATCGTGTTGTGCTTGAACCCATAAAAACTGTTTTCTGTTGCAGCTCATTTAAGACGTCTATGTTGCTGGCTTGTTTAAACTTTTGTAAATCATCAAACTTTATGAAGTCACGATTTGAGTGTAAATCCTTTAGTGGTGAAATAAACATTTAGATCCTACTAAAGTACTAATACCATACTGTGAAAATACTCCACTATAAGTCAAAGTTCTGCATTCAAAATCTTACTGATTAATCTGACTACTGCATTATGTTGCACACAAAGCATCTTAAAGGCGCCATCTATGACCTCCAAACCAGAAAATCTTTGTTTACCAAACAAAGTAGGAGCTGATTCTTTGCACTTGATAGAAGCACAGCTATCATGTTCCCATTCTGGACAGAACTGGAGGAGAATGATACACATAACTTGTAGAGATAGAATAATCTTTTGTAACAAACCCAATAAGATGAATGTATTGTCACAACTACAACTGGAGTGGTTCAATCTCCTTTGTTTGGATGTAAATACTTCAGGATCCACGTCCTAAAAACATGGGAAAAATTCACCATCTTCCTAGACAAAGAGGAAATCTTTGAGATGATTGCAAAGTCCTCACAAAAGAAATGAGTATGGTGGAGCAGAGCACATCTTTTACTAGATCGCTGACTGGAGGTAATCTGAACCCTAAAGAATTGAACAACAGTGTTTCCTTGTGGCCATTTGGTGTAGTAGGCCAAAAGTACCCTTGTACATACTGTACAATCGCTGCAACAGACACAGTCAGACAGTCACAACCTCTCAAACTTTATTATTATTTTATTTACCCTTGGCAAATTCACATTTGCGTTTTCACATTTTAGCATAGTTATTAGCATTATGGCTATGTTTTCTTTGTAGTTGTTTTTACCTTTGTAGATTTTTACCTTTTTACATATTTTATCCCACTTTCTACGAGTGTTGAGCAAGTAGTACTGCAGCAAAGCACTTTTGTTTGCGTGTCTGCTTTTTTGGCTTTTGTTCTACCAGGTGTTTAATGAACGCCTTGGCATGTTTTACTACAACTATTCATGTGCAGCTTTGAGTTTACCCAGGGCTGACTGGGCATCATTCACAGTCAGCATCACTAAGTGAAGGGCGTGGCTTCATGACATGGTATTTGGATCTTTAATATGACAATGCAAGTTTCACTTTCACTCTGAAAGCCGCATTGATGATGCATTAATGGGTGAGGTGATGACATAAAAGCTGAGTGTTGTTCAAGCTGGCCAGCTTTCTTTTGCCGCAGGTCTGGCTTGATCAGCTCTATAAACAACGTGATATAACATTATTTGTCTGACCATCCCTATATATCTACTGTCTAACGCCAGTCAGACGCAGACTCACAGGAAACCTTAAAGAAAAGGACTGTGGAGAAAAACAAGATGACGGGCATGTAAGTAGTGTCTTACCTTGTTCCATCAGATTGCAGTGTCTAAAAATTATAGTAATCCTGGGTAGAAGGAATTGTGTACAAAGCAGTTTTTTCTGAAGTGGTGGCAGTAGAAATTTGGTGCAACAATGACCTGACTGGATTTCTTTGAGGTTTCACACCTCCCTACTATGCTCTTTAATATTTTCTTCTTTTTTTTTAATTTCCTATAGGAATAATGACAAGCAACAATGGAAGGTAATATTTCCTGTGCCTAACCACACATGCCATTACATTTTCAGATCTGGAGAGATACAGTGAGACAGACTAAATAGAGGAAAGATTATCAGCTTGTAGAATAAACAGCAAAGCAGCATGTAAGATACCACATCAGTAAATGAACCTGTATGACAAAGTCATGAATGTGTATGTTTATTGTCCATTGTTGAGTCCACTGTCATTCTACAGCAAATGATGAGACATGCGAAGCAGGAAAAAATTAAGATGAGGAAGACTGCCGTATGAAAAAACTAGTTCACTGATTACTCAGGAGAACTGGCACTTTTTAGTGTCATAAATAGACTTGGTGTGTCAATATATGTCTGTTTTGTTGCTTAATGATTCCAATCTGCATGTTTTTGAGTCATTACTTTGTAGTTTTGGCCGTATATTCGTGCTCATTGGCCCTCATGCAAGAACATTGTCGTATTCTTATTGTCGAGATCGTTTGCAGAGCCTTCAGGAGAACAGGAGATTTACTGAGACTCTTTTTGTTAATAACTGGACCGGGTTTTTGTTTGTTGTCTATGTTCTACCAGGTGTTCAATGATCCCATCCATGGGCATGTGGTGTTACACCCTCTGCTCATCAAAATCATTGACACGCCTCAGTTCCAGAGACTACGGTACATCAAGCAACTTGGGGGGGGCTACTTTGTTTACCCTGGAGCACCCCACAACCGCTTTGAACACTCCATTGGGTATGTCTGTTGTGTGTTTTCAGATAGGCACAGTTTGGTGTCACAAATCCCAATCCAAATTAAGCATTGTCAAGTTTGCAGCTAAGCACCTAATAAAGGCAGTAAAAGCAATAAACCCAAAGTAAACACATAGCATACCTTGTCATAGGTGTAATAAAAGTTCATTACCAGCTTTGTAGGATATTCATGTGTAGTAATGTGTAATTAGTGTTTGTATGGATGTGTGTGTGTGTGTGTGTGTGTGTGTGTGTGTGTGTGTGTGTGTGTGTGTGTGTGTGTGTGTGTGTGGTGGTGGTGGTGGGGGGGTGCATTAAAGTGTGGGGTACTTAGCAGGACAGCTTCTACAAGCTCTGAGAACAAATCAACCGGAACTTGACATTAAAGACAGAGACGTCCTCTGTGTGCAGATTGCTGGTCTTTGCCATGACCTGGGTGAGTGATACACACCTTTACATGTAGTATGTTTTAAGTGGTAATTGCTTGGTGTGATTGCAAGAGTGAAAAGTAAACTGAAACGATACACAAACTGTCAAATATAAGCCAGTGTCAGTCTAATAAACAGGGTTATGGCCGGCAACAATTAAAGGCTGGTCTCTAATGAAAACAGAAAATAAAAGCAGTGCATGGAATGATTCACGTGAATGTAAAGTGTAGGTTTCTGTTCTTAACAAAACTACTACTGCCAACTAAAAGTCAATAGTTTCATCTGATCTCTGATAGGAAAGGTGATTATATCCATTGAACTACTGGGATCCCTTTAATGTGAAATAAGTGTGAAAGTATTACATTTCATAGAGAGCATCTTAACAGTGAAATAAAAAATGGTAAGTGGAATGCTAGGGCTATGCTCAAAAAGAACTACTTCATATGATGTGTTGTGTGACTATGTCAGAAGGCAAATGTGTCCATAGCTGTTCCAAATGACCTCACATGAAGGCAGGGCTCCTGCGGCTCATTTGCTGCGTGTCGTCCCTTCTCTCTCTGCCCTCTTTCCTGTCGTGTCTTCAGCTGTCTCTGTAACAATAAAGGCAAAAAGCCCCAAAAAAATCTTAAAAAAATAAAATAAATAAATCAGCCTTCAGAGAGAAGGGCAAGAAGCAAAAAAATCATTTGAATATATGTGAATGGTGCACATTTCCAGTCTTTCCCAAAATGTACCTCATCCTAAGTTCAGCAAACCAACAGATGAAACATGGAGGAAATGCTGAAGTTACATTAACAGCAAACTATAATAATAATAGCAAATGTTTACAGATAACAGAATGGTTTATTTTATAAAAATGTGATCATTGGGTTAATTGTTTATTTCTCCACATCAGGACATGGGCCCTTTTCCCACTTGTTTGATGATATGTTCCTCACCAAAGCAGGGAAAGAAATAAAGGTAAGAGAACCGAAGACGATGAAGGTAAAGAAACAATTATTTTTACTGTCCATGATGGAAAACATAATAACCAACACAGCGAGGAACTGCGTTAAAGAAGCAAATCAGGTGGACCCAAATAGTAACCAAATAGCAAAGTTGAAGGAGAATAGTTGTATCAGGTCGGTGCAAGACCATCAGAAATCAGTACAAATTCCAGTAAGCTCTTTCTACTTGTGCAGTGAGTCACTGTATTTTCACTTTGAATTCTCATGCTAAGATACTGAGTCTGTTTCTGCTGCAGCATGAGAGCCTTTCTCTGAAGATGTTTGACCACCTGGTGAAATGTAACAATCTGGAGGCAGAGATGACGAAGTACGGACTAGTGCCATCTGAGGACCTGGACTTGATCAAGGACATGATTGACAGACCAAAAGCAGCCCAAGGACAGGTTGAACCGCTCAGTCCTGCTCATGTGAATTGTGGGAAATCAGTCAGTATAGTCATTGCCACAGCAACCATTGTCTTATGCCGCTATTATCTGTCATCTCCACAGCGGCCATATGAAGGTCGGTTAATGAGCAAGTCCTTCCTCATGGACATCGTGTCCAACAAAAGAAATGGTATCGATGTGGACAAGTGGGACTACCTTGCTAGGTGGGACTACTTGAACAATTTATGATTGAGCAATTTTTGACATCAAATGATGAACTACTGTGCATTATTTCCCCACAACAATTCCAATATTCCAATAGTCGCCCGATTATTTTAACAATATGCTGCATTTTCCTCTGTGCTTTGATTAGGTTATCGTAAGAAGCCCATTTTCACCACATATTTCTTGCCTCTTCTCAGGGACTGCTACTACCTCGGCATCCAGAACAACTTTGACTATCACCGCCTCCTAAACTTCACCAGGGTGTGTAAGGTGAACGGGCAGATGCAGATCTGCTTTAGAGACAAGGTGCTGCCAATGTTACTCTTTCTTTTTGATCAGATTGTGAATAGTGATCCATTTATCTGATTAGTTGTGACTGAACTATAGATAATACTCTCTACAGGAGGTGGACAATCTGTATGACATGTTCCACGCGAGGTACTGTCTCCACAGAAGAGCTTGCCAGCACAGAGTGACCACTAGTATTCAGTTGATGTGAGTACCCACCCATCCCATGCTGGTACTCCACCACATTTGGCTTCGCCTGCGGTCTGATGTATCGTATGTCATCTGCTTCATAATTGACTCTCTTGTATGGTACAAAGCAAAATGTTCTGAAAAGTGATGTGTTGGGTATGATTATCCAGGATCAGAGACGCCTTTTTAAAAGCAGATGGGCACATCACTCTCTCCACAGCCACAGACGACATGGAGGCCTACACCAAGCTGACAGGTCTGTAGATACCGCTGTGTGCTGGTAGCTCCTGTTTGAAGAGCATTAAGACACAAGGAGGAGTGAGCAGGATACACTTCTGTCAGACTGCTGTCAGTGTTATTATCATTCATACTTTATTTTTTGTTCGTTTACGTGAATAGTGATATAAATCCATGATTATTATTCAACCATAAATCCAGATTTACTTGCGCACTCGAGCACTTCAGTTACAACAAGGTCCATCCATCTGTTTTTATGCACAAATTCAATTTGTCCTTTAAAAAAAAAAAAAAAAACCTGAATGGAAATGCAGAAGATTTGAAGAAATCTTGCAAAAACATTTTTAAATGGTTAAAATGGAGCCACCTTGCTCTTGTTCTGTAGATCGTGTGTTTGAGGACATACTCCACTCTTCCTCTGATGAGCTGAAGGACGCCAGGGAGATTCTGAACAGGATCATGAATCGAAAGCTGTACAAGTGTCTGGGTGAAATGCGGGTTGAGGAAACCTCAAAGGTGTGCACTAGTGTCTTTGTGTGTCTGTATTGCATTACACCTCTGTTTGAACAATGAACCTGTGCTGCCTGTCGGCTACACTGACATTTAAAATGAGGCATTACAGAGAAATTTACAGGTGACAGAAACTTTTTCTTAACTCTAACGAAACAAAGCCCCCTGACAGATACTGTGCTGGCTTACTGTTTGTCATTATTTCGCACAAGCTCAATTTTCCCCATAGAGACTAAAACAGTCATACATTCTGCAAAAAGTTTTAGAAAAGCTCCATTATGAGGTGAAAAAAATGTGTTTTCATGTGGACAGAGCCAAAACTGACAGATATGCATTTTTAAATGAACTGTGTATCGTGGATGTAGTCTCGCTGTATGTTTTCAGGATAGAATAAATCTTAAATCTCTTGTTCCTCCCTGTTCTTACCATTTTTCCTCCCTCCCAAAGGAGAAGATTTGTGAATGGGAAAAGGAATTGACTCAAGGCCTCCCTCAGGGGCTGACATCAGAAGACTTTGAACTTTATGTGAGTTTTTAGTCTAATTACTTTCCTCCGTTGTGGCATAATATACTGGCAAGTATAAAAACAGGCTTTCTCTCACCTGTCTTTTAGGACTGTTATATGGACTACGGGATGAAAGAGGGGGACCTGATCAAAAATACGTATTTCTACACAAAGGAAAAGCCTACAATTGCATCAAAGATCCCCATAGACCTGGTCAGAACTAAAGCAATGACAAAAAAAATCATCTTGCTCTTTCTTTGCATGAGCTGTTTGTTCCTTGTATTTCGTTATACAGCAACTTCTGTCATGTCATTATTCTCAAATGAATGCTGCTGTCATTCTTGTCAGGAGCCCAGACTTCTCCCAAAACACTTCTCTGTGCACCTGATCAGGCTTTACTATAAGAAGGCTGATGACAGCAATCTCGAGCCTGTCCAGAAGGTTGTTGAGGAGCGCTTCAAAAGGTGGCGTGCAGAGCTTAAGGTAATGTTTAGATTCAGGCCATTAAATATGCTGTTTGGGGCCCTCAGGTTGGAGGTTCTAATAATGTCAGTGATGTTCCAAGCATCAGGATGGGAACATCAGCTAACATATGTAATATAAGTTACACATATTACAAATGCCGATTAAAGCACATGCCAGTTTCCTAAAACCCACAGTGGCGTCTTCAGATAGCTCGTTTTTATCGACCGACTGTCCCAAACCCCAAACTTATGAATATACTGTGACATAAGAAAAGCACAAATCCTCACGTCACTTTATCAAAAACAGTTGCCGATTCATTTTCTCGATGGACTATAATTCAGCTCCAGTGCGGTCTATAAGCCGATGTCAGTAATGCATCCCTTTTTCTGCACTGCTCTTGTTAATACTGATGCACATCTCTCATCTGTGCTGTCTGTCTTTACATGCAGGCTGAAGAGGAACGCCATAATGCGACGCAGTGAAACGAGGAAGCTGGAGATGAAAAGTGAAAGAAAAGCTCCTTGAAATGTCTGTGCATGAAACTGAATATGTGATCAGCATGTTGGGCATGGTTTTATTCAGCTGACACTACAGGAGACCATATTTAAATGGAAGAAAAAATCATAATTTGGATTTTCATTACGCAGTGTGTATAATGTGACTAATGTGAATAGCACAAAGACAACATATCAAACGCTGAAACTGAGAACATTTTTGAAAATGACATCCTCATTTAGAATTTGATGCCAGCAACACATTTTAAAAAATTTGGGAAGGTGGCAGCAAAAAAACTGGAAAGTAGTGAAACACTAAAAGAAAACACCTGGTGGAACATCTCACAGTTAATTAGGTGAACTGGCAACAGGTTTGTCACATGATCGGATCTAAAAAGAGCCTCCCACAGAGGCTGAGTCTGTCTGAAGGGAAGATGGGGAGAGGTTCACCACTCTGTGACAGACAATTTAAGAATAATGTTTCTCAATGTAAAATTACAAAGAATTTGAGGATTTCACTGTCTACAGTACATAATGTCATTAAAAGATTCAGAGAATCTGAAGAAATCTGCAAGGGACAAGGCTGAAAACTAATATTGGATGGTCGTGATCTTCAGGACTCAAACGCCGCTGCTGTCTCTGGTCCTGGGCTTACTTATGTCAGCAATTTTCCCATATGTTTTGAAACATGTTGCAGGCACCAAATTCTGAAGGAGGATATCATTTTCAAAAACAATAGAATTTCTCAGTTTCAACATTTGACATTTTGTCGTTGTGCCACTTCAAATTTAATATCCCGTAACAACTTAGGCATGTGCTTTAAGCTAATAGCTTCAAGACAAAGATTTGTGCATGCACACATACACACACACACACACACACACACACACACACACACATATATATATATATATATATACACACACACACAGTATATATAAGGACAGCTATATTTGCTCAATGGTTCACCTGCCAAAAACGTAAATATGTTTAAGTGACACCTGAACTGAAGCATTTCATCCCAAAATGCTATATCTATTAAATATTTCAACAATGGATTGTGTTGTCAAAGAAAAACTCAGCATTAATAGCTACAAACTGTTAAAATGTCTGCAGAAGCAAAGAAAGGACTTGATGGACAATCTGAATCTTATTAAAAATTGTTCTGTGGATTGATCTTTGAAAACGATCAATATGGTTTGATCCATGAATGGATCTGAAATTTCAAGTTCAGTCAAAAAACTTTCAAAATCTGTCTCTTTTTTTAAAGAAAACTGTTTCCACTGTCTCAAACATTAATGTTTTTGAGGCTCCCTTACTCTTGCGTAGTGTGTAGTACCACACTCCAAAGAAATGCAGGGTGTTTTCTGATGATAAAATTACTGCTTCTGTAAATGGAGTCTGGTTGCTTTGGTGCCAAGCAGCTGTTTTTGGTTCAGCAAAAAAGATCTTATTCTTTAACAAAAAGGCATCTCTGGAGGGATTTCAATCGTGTTTTCGGACACTTAAAATAACAATCTGAGCCTGTACTGGCTAAAACAAACACTTTTAGTTGACATACATTGAGAGCTCTAATGCCTGGAGGGATTACATTGCAGCCTGTTTCGCAGCTGCTGGACCGATTTCAAAAAACGTGTCCCTATTAGTCACTTAGACACAAAAACATGGGAAAATAGGGTCCATAAACACATATATTTCATCAGAAATCTTGCAGGACACGACTGACTGGGATATGCAGTCCTGCGTGCTCCTCAGCACAAAATTAACCAGTTAGTTACCAGTTAATGTCTGTCAGGCTATTAAAAGCAAAATTAACCAAAACTGACACCCCTAATTGTAATGGCACATTTGCTACATCTCTGCATATGACGCTTATTGGATCGGGTTGGGCAATATGATGATATGTACCACGAGATGTTAGAAATTCGTCTGCCATGACATTCATAATGACAGCTTTCCCCTTTAGTATCACTGACAGTGTAAGACCATCACTGTGGTAGGGTAATTTTGGATTTAGAGGATTTTTGCCCTCACCTGTCAGGTGTTTAAGTCACCAGATTTGTACACGGACATTCTCATCTGGTTATTTTATCCATAAACAAATTCCCAAGTTTCTATAAAATGTATCGTCTTATATATCATCATTATCATCACAATATACAGTATATTGACACTGTCATATAAAATCAGATAGATTTTGAATTGTATTCCTCTTATTATTCCTAACATTTCTCCTTTTTCAAGACACTGCAGTTTCTGCTGCATCATTTATTTGTGGTTTTTCACCTCACTGCACGGACAATTGAGACCGTTATCTGTGATGTCCTGTCCTCTTCCGGGGTTTGGACATCAACGACTCGTTCGCTCTGCTATATTTGGCTCCACCCTCCGCGTGCCAACCAAAGAGGAGCGACCTGCGTCAAGACTTCCGCACATAGCGAGTATTATACCGGAAGTAAGGCGTTTTAGTGGCGATAAAGATAATAAAACATGTTGGTGTTTAACATGTTGGTGTTGCTGATAAACAACCCAGTTCAGCAGGTTATTTTTAGACATGTCAGAAATGTTACTGTTTAATAGACTACAACCAAAATAATTCCACTTGGCATGGAAGAATTGGAAAAGAAACTACTCACATTGGTGGGTGTTTGAATAGTACAATAAAGTATGTGTAGAAATAAGTAGGATTGAAGTACAGTCTGGTGGATTGATCGATAATGGGCACTCCTTGAGCTGGTCTTTTTTTTTTTACCTCCACTGATTGTGGCTATTTTCAAGATCAAGATCAAGATCAATCAAGATCAATATTCCTTTATTTGTCTCGCGAGGGGAAATTCCAGAATACAGCAGCATCAGTAAAGTAATATAAGAAGTGCATGCAAGAAAACAAAACAGTATATACAAAAGAGTGAGGATTTAAATACAAATAAAAAGAAACTGAAAAAAAAAAAAAATGTAAGAAATTGTAGATCATATTTACAGACAGTTATGTACATGTTTTTATTGCACCGCTTATTGTCCAGACTATTGCACTGACTACTTGGAGTAGTTTTTATTGTGCAGTCTGACAGCTGCAGGGACGAATGACCTGCGATACCGCTCTTTCACACACTTTGGATGCAGCATCCTGTCACTGATGGAGCTCCTCAGTGCAGTGAGTGTGTTTTGGAGGGGGTGGGAGTCATTGTCTGTCATGGAGAACAGCTTGGCTGTCATCCTCCTCCCCCCCACCTCCTCCACCAGTTCCAGAGGGCATCCCAGGACAGAGCTGGCCTTCTTGATAAGTTTGTTCAGCCTCTTCCTGTCAGCTGTAGTGATGCTGCTCCCCCAGCAGACTACACCATAAAAAATGGCAGAGGCCACAACAGAGTCATAGAAGGTCTTCAGGAGTGCCCCACGCACCCCAGAAGACCTCAGCCTCCTGAGCAGATAGAGTCTGCTCTGTCCTTTTTTGTAAAGTGCAATGGTGTTATGAGTCCAGTCCAGTTTGTTGTTCAGATGAACACCCAGGTACTTATAAGATGTCACCATCTCAATGTCCCTTCCCTGGATGTTCAGTTGGTGTTGGTGAAGAGTGCGGGCGCCGACGAAAGTCCACAACCAGCTCCTTGGTTTTACTCGCATTAATCTGGAGGTGGTTCTGCTGGCACCAGTCCACAAAATCCTGGATGAGTCCTCTGTATGACCTGTCGCCCCCATCTGTGATGAGGCCGACAATGGCAGAGTCATCAGAGAACTTCTGCAGGTGGCAGGTGGGTGACAGGTGTGAAAAGTCTGCTGTGTAGAGGGTGAAGAGGAACGGTGCCAGCACCGTTCCCTGGGGGGGCCCCACACTGCAGAGGACAGTCCCTGACACACAGTCCCGTGTCCTCACATACTGTGGGCGGTTGGAAAGGTAGTCCACTATCCAGCATGTGAGGTGTTGGTCCACCCCTGAAAGCTCCAGCTTGTGTCTCAGGATGGCAGGCCTGTGGCACAGTGTTACATTACAATCATGTTGTGCTTGAACCCATAAAAACTGTTTTAAATGTTGCAGCTCATCTAAGACCTCTGTGCTGCTGGCTCGTTTAAACTCTTGGAATCATCAAACTTTATGAAGTTACAATGTGTGTAAATCCTTTCGTGGTGGAATAAGCATTTAGATCCTTTACTGAAGTACTAATAAATTGATGTCAGAGTAAAAGGTGCTATATTTCCCTCTGAGATGTAGTGGATTAGAAGTATAAAATAGCATAAAGTAGAAATGTTTGAGTAAATGTACTTACAGTCCACCACTGCAAACCTTTTGCAGCAAAGTAAAAGTACGGTCAAAATTACAGTTATGATTTTCCTCGTCAGAGAAATCTCATTCAGAATGAGAGATAGCGTAGGGTTGATCAGTATGTGAGAGAGGCCAGTTTCAAGTATATTAACGTAATGAATTGCTGGATTAGAGCCCAAGACAAGCAGGTCTCTTCATAGACTACACTCTATGTAAATAAAATGAGATTTACTAAATAATATTATTATATTTTTGTTACATTTTTGTTATTTTGCACTATTTTCTTACTAATTCGTCCAGCAAATACTCTTAGTTCTACTTCATATCTGTTTTGACCCCATCCCTGACTGGTTATTCACTCGTGCTCTAAATTCAGTGTAATTCCATACATTTTTAAATGAGTGATCCTGTTTCCATAACTTTGAATTTCCTCATGTTTTGTCTCAGTATACTCAAGTTCATCTTGGCACAGTTCATTTTCAGTTCAAATTTAACATTATCTTCACTTTGTGTTCTGATACTGTTGCTGAGATTGAACAGTCTCTATACAACAGAAACTTAAGTTTTAATCACGGACATTGGCCTGGAAATAAGTTCTTATCATCGTGATGACGCTGAGATCAACCACTCAGCCCAGTCTGATAACAATTCTGATGTCAGCTGAGAAGGCCTCTGAGGTTTTCTGACCTGACAACAACAACAGTGTCGAAAAGGGATGTCTGTCTGCACACAAAGCATCTTAAAGGCGCCATCTATGACCTCCAAACCAGAAAATCTTTGCTTACCAGACAAAGTAGGAGCTGATTTCTTGCACTTGATAGAAGCACAGCTATCATGTTCCCATTCTGGACAGAACTGGAGGAGAATGGTTCAGTCTCCTTTGTTTGGATATAAATACTTCAGGATCCACGTCTTAAAAACATGGGAAAAATACACCATCATCATAGACAAAGAGGAAATCTTTGAGATGATTGCAGAGTCCTCACAAAAGAAATGAGTATGGTGGAGCAGAGCACATCTTTTACTGGATCGCTGACTGGAGGCAATCTGAACCCGAAAGAATTGAACAACAGTGTTACCTTGTGGCCATTTGGTGTAGTAGGCCAAAAGTACCCTTGTACATACTGTACAATCGCTGCAACAGTATGTCTTCATTGAAGTGTGTAAACATTAAACATTACACAACAATTATTTCCTGACATTAATGTTTCAGATTCTGTGTCAGAATCTGTAGAATTAACAAATGTTTAAAGTGACTGTTGAAATATTGTGTCAAAAATCTGCATACGATAAACTGTCTAACTGTGGCTGGAGTTTCTGCACAAAGACCATCATTATTACTTATTGCTATTATACATTTAAATATTAGATGGTTATTACTGATGCATTCATGTGTGTTGTACCTGATCGAGTTGGAGCTAGTTCTCACTATTTGGGAGACTGTTTTAATCTATAACAATGTGTAATTTAATAAACAATCATGTTTTGGATGATGTAACGTAGATGATCATTTTGAATTTGTTCACACAACACTGACCCACTTTCTCAGATGGACGAATTACTGTCATCTTGTGCATTCAAGGTAAAAACTTGATACTTTTAACTTTTTTTTATAAAATGCATTGCAATGTTCAGATGAAGACAATATGGTATACAAAATGTATAGTATGAAGCTGCAACAGTTTGTGTGTTAGTCTTTTTCGTGTGCAGTAGAAGAGAAGTCCTGCACACTATTCACTCTCCAAATGTAAAAAAACTTTACTCAAGATACTGGACGTTCCTGTCCTCAGACCTTCATCAGGAAAATCTTTTTTTTTTTTAGGACAAGATTCACTCTCACTCAGACATCCACCCCAATCTTCTCCACATTGTTAATGGATTGGTTGCTTTCATAAAGTATGAAAAGGTCACACTTTAATCACATTTCCTCTTAAACAAATTCGGAAATGCAAATTACACGTTCAGTCTGAAGTCAAATCAGTATGTAGATAGAGAGGATGAGATCATAAGATAAAGCCGAAAAGTCAGGTGTTATTCAAACCCTTGTTCAGCAGGTCTGCACCGATCAGCCATGCCAACAATGTGTTTGCGTGACAGTCCCTGCATATGTACCGTTTTTTTGTTTGTTTGTTTGTTTTGTTTTGTTTTATGTAAAATACTGCAAAAAATAACTTAGTAGCCAAAACAGCTTAATAACTTAGACACTCAGTAGAGCTTAAGGTGGAGCAGAGCGCATGGTTTATTGGATCACTGACTGAAAAGCAAGCATTGAACGTCAGCATTATCTCGTGGCCATTTGATGTGGTCGGGTAAAAGTACCTGCGTACAGTGCATTTGGAAAGAATTCACACCCCTTCACTTTCCCCACATTTTGTTATTCTTTTTTTTTCTTTATTCTTTTTTAATTTGTATAGCACCTTTCATACATAAAAATGCAACACAAGGTGCTTGACAAAGGATAAAAACATGATAATAGAAAATAGAACACAACCACAAATACATACACCCACCCATGATAGTGCAAAATAGTACGCAACCACACAACCACACACACACACACACACACAGACACACACACACCCCAACGTAGCTGTCGGTATAATGACATGGCAGGGGACTGAGGAATCAAGAGAGGAAAAAACCACCCATGGGGAGCTCATCCACACTGCAAGGGGTCACAGCCCACAGGGAGCGCCGCCGTAGCAGAGACCCCCGACCCAGATAGACCGGGATGGACTCCACACACAGGGCAGAGCCCCCCAGTCATCCGGGCCCAAGGAGTCCCCAGGACGACGCCCCAGCGGGCAGGCCAGACACACCTCCCAGCGTGGAGGCCCCCCATGAGGAGACACTGGAGCTAAAACATAAAAGACAATGGAATAAAAAGACCTGAAACCTAAAAGACAATGGAATAAGAGACCTAAGACCTAAAGTAAAATCGCCTAAAGGCTAAAGACAATAGGCTAGGATAAAACAGGTCTGAATTAAAAGAGTAAAAGAAATCAATTAAAAGCCAAACTAAAAAGGTGAGTCTTGAGCCTCCTCTTAAAAACACCAACCGTCTCTGCGGTCCTGATGCCCTCCGGCAGGCTGTTCCAAAGCCTCGGACCATAATGGCTGAATGCCGCCTCTCCGTGGGTTTTGGTCCGAACCTTTGGAACAATTAAAAGGCCAGTGCCAGAGGACCTCAGGTTCCGCGAGGGCTGGTATGGTAAAAGCAGTTCAGACAAATAAGGTGGCCCAAGACCGTTAAGACACTTAAAAACTAATAAAAGCACCTTAAAATCGATCCTGAAACACACGGGGAGCCAATGCAGCGATTCTAGAACTGGTGTAATGTGCTCCCGCCCTCTGGTCCTCGTCAGCACACGTGCGGCTGAGTTCTGGAGTAATTGTAAGTTATAGATAGTCTTTTTGGGAAGACCAGAGAGCAGGGCATTACAATAATCTAGACAGCAAGAGATAAAAGCATGCATCAGTACCTCCGTGTTAGCCTGAGAGAGAAACGGGCGGACTCTGGCTATATTTTTAAGGTGGTAAAAACCTATCTTTGTTACATTTTTAATATGAGGAATAAAACTGAGCTCAGAGTCGAAAATGACGCCCAGGTTCTTAACGGATTGTGAGGGTGTAAAACCTTGTAGTTTTGGTAAAAGTGTCTCTCTCTGGGCTTCAGGACCAATAACTAAAACCTCTGTTTTATCCTGGTTGAGCTGTAGGAAGTTCTCTGCCATCCATGACTTGATGTCTAAAATACAGTTTAAAAGGGTATCAATAGGCCCCGTGTCATCAGGAGACACGGCAATGTAAAGCTTTGTATCATCAGCATAACTGTGGAAGCTGATGCCGTGTCTCCTGATGACATCCCCAAGGGGAAGCATGTAAAGATTAAAAAGTACTGGGCCTAAAATTGACCCTTGGGGCACCCCACACTTCATTTCACGGGTTCCAGAGGAACATGCATCCAAACTTACATAGAAACAGCGGTCTGTGAGATACGAGTAAAACCAATTAAAAACAGTACCAGAGAGGCCTACCAGGTTTCTGAGTCTGTTTAATAAAATGTGGTGATCTACTGTATCAAAGGCAGCACTTAGATCCAGTAGCACCAGGACTGTGAGTTTTTGTGAGTCTGCGTTACACCTGATATCATTTAAAATCTTTAAAAGGGCTGTCTCGGTACTGTGGTTCACTCTAAAACCAGACTGATATTTCTCTAAAATGTTATTAGTAGTTAAGAAATAACTTGGTTGGTTAAAGACCAGCATTTCTAAAATCTTAATGTTATGTTACAGCCTTCTTCCAAAATGGATTAAATTCCTTTTTTGTCCCATCAATCTACCCACAATACCCCATAATGACAAAGTGAAAAAGGTTTTTTAGAAATCGTTGCAAATTTATTCAAAATAAAAAACTGAAAAATATCACATGTACATAAGTATTCACACCCTTTGTTATGACACCCAAAATTGAGCTGAGGTGCATCCTGTTTCCACTGATCATCCTTGAGATGTTTCTACAAGTTGATTGGAGTCCACCTGTAGTAAATTCAATTGATTAGGCATGACTTGGAAAGGCACACACTGGTCTATATGAGGTTCCGAATGCACAGTATATATTGTACAATAGGTGCAAGAGTATGTCTTCATTGAAGTGTGTAAACATTAAACATTACACAACAATTATTTCCTGACATTAATGTTTCAGATTCTGTGTCAGAATCTGTAGAATTAACAAATGTTTAAAGTGACTGTTGAAATATTGTGTCAAAAATCTGCATACGATAAACTGTCTAACTGTGGCTGGAGTTTCTGCACAAAGACCATCATTATTACTTATTACTATTATACATTTAAATATTAGATGGTTATTACTGATGCATTCATGTGTAAGCAGCATTTTAATGTTGTACCTGATCGAGTTGGAGCTAGTTCTCACTATTTGGGAGACTGTTTTAATCTATAACAATGTGTAATTTAATAAACAATCATGTGCTGGATGATGTAACGTAGATGATCATTTTGAATTTGTTCACACAACACTGACCCACTTTCTCAGATGGACAAATTACTGTCATCTTGTGCATTCAAGGTAAAAACTTGATACTTTTAACTTTTTTTTATAAAATGCATTGCAATGTTCAGATGAAGACAATATGGTATACAAAATGTATAGTATGAAGCTGCAACAGTTTGTGTGTTAGTCTTCTTAGTGTGCAGTAGAAGAGAAGTCCTGCACACCATTCACTCTCCAAATGTAAAAAAACTTAACTCAAGATACTGGACGTTCCTGTCCTCAGACCTTCATCAGGAAAATCTTTTTTTTTTTTTAGGACAAGATTCACTCTCACTCAGACATCCACCCCAATCTTCTTCACATTGTCAATGGATTGGTTGCTTTCAAAAAGTATGAAAAGGTCACACTTTAATCACATTTCCTCCTAAACAAATTCGGAAATGCAAATTACACGTTCAGTCTGAAGTCAAATCAGTATGTAGATAGAGAGGATGAGATCATAAGATAAAGCCGAAAAGTCAGGTGTTATTCAAACCCTTGTTCAGCAGGTCTGCACCGATCAGCCATGCCAACAATGTGTTTGCGTGACAGTCCCTACATATGTACCGTTTGTTTGTTTGTTTTGTTTTGTTTTATGTAAAATACTGCAAAAAATAACTTAGTAGCCAAAACAGCTTAATAACTTAGACACTCAGTAGAGCTTAAGGTGGAGCAGAGCACATGGTTTATTGGATCACTGACTGAAAAGCAAGCATTGAACGTCAGCATTATCTCGTGGCCATTTGATGTGGTCAGGTAAAAGTACCTGCGTACAGTGCATTTGGAAAGAATTCACACCCCTTCACTTTCCCCACATTTTGTTATGTTACAGCCTTCTTCCAAAATGGATTAAATTCCTTTTTTGTCCCATCAATCTACCCACAATACCCCATAATGACAAAGTGAAAAAGGTTTTTTCCAAATCTTTGCAAATTTATTCAAAATAAAAAACTGAAATATCACATGTACGTAAGTATTCACACCCTTTGTTATGACACCCAAAATTAAGCTGAGGTGCATCCTGTTTCCACTGATCATCCTTGAGATGTTTCTACAAGTTGATTGGAGTCCTGTAGTAAATTCAATTGATTGGGCATGATTTGGAAAGGCACACACTGGTCTATATGAGGTTCCGAATGCACAGTATATATTGTACAATAGGTGCAAGAGTATGTCTTCATTGAAGTGTGTAAACATTAAACATTACACAACAATTATTTCCTGACATTAATGTTGATGTTTTGCTTAAAGTGACTGTTGAAATATTGTGTCAAAAATCTGCATAAGGTAAACTGTCTAACTATGGCTGGAGTTTGTGCACAAAGACCATCATTATTACCATTTTATATTGTGTTAACTGAGAAATGGGATGTTAGCTGCAACAAATCAAATTCATCATGACCAGGGTCAATCCAGCAAGCGGGACACGAAGTTGTGTGGTTAAAAGATCAGATGAATGTTTTTCTGCACATTTGCAAATTTGTGAATCAAAATGGAATTGTTTTTCAGAAGATCACATTTAATCACTTGTATTGGAAAAAGTTTAATTCAGCCCTTTAGCAGCCTTTTAGGGCTTTCAAAACACAGTGTGCACCAAATGTTGCCAATACAGCTTTTTAGAAATTGATGCATCCTCATAACCACAAGTTCTTGTGAAAAAGTCCTGTGTTGTTCAAACCCTTGTTGTTCAGCAGGTCTGCCCTGATCAGCCATGCCAACAATGTGTTTGTGTGATATATCTGCCGTTTGTCAGATCAGCATCCAAAACAGACACAGTCACAACTTCTCAAACTTTATTATTATTTTATTATTTTTTTGATCACTTGGGACAACTGGAAGTGGTTTTTGCCCGTAATCTGTTGTGTCATAAATAGACAGGCTGTGTGTCTGCTTTTTTGGCTTTTGTTCTACCAGGTGTTTAATGAACGCCTTGGCATGTTTTTTCAAACTATTCCTGTGCAGCTTTGGGTTTACCCAGGGCTGACTGGGCATCATACACAGTCAGCATCACTAAGTGAAGGGTGTGGCTTCATGACATGGCATTTGGATCTTAAATCTGACAATGCAAATTTCACTTTCGCTCTGAAAGCCGCATTGAAGATCCATTAATGGGTGTGGTGATGACATAAAAGCCAGGTGTTGTTCAAGCTGGCCAGCTTTCTTTTGTCGCAGGTCTGGCTTGATCAGCTCTATAAACAACGTGATATAACATTATTTGTCTGACCATCCCTATATATCTACTGTCTAACGCCAGTCAGACGCAGACTCACAGGAAACCTTAAAGAAAAGGAATTTGGAGAAAAAACAAGATGACGGGCATGTAAGTAGTGTCTTACCTTGTTCCATCAGATTGCAGTGTCTAAAAATTATAGTAATCCTGGGTAGAAGGAATTGTGTACAAAGCAGTTTTTTTCTGAAGTGGTGGCAGTAGAAATTTGGTGCAACAATGACCTGACTGGATTTCTTTGAGGTTTCACACCTCCCTACTATGCTCTTTAATATTTTCTTTTCTTTTTTTTTTCATTTCCTATAGGAATAATGACAAGCAACGATGGAAGGTAATATTTCCTGTGCCTAACCACACATGCCATTACATTTTCAGATCTGGAGATACAGTGAGACAGACTAAATAGAGAAAAGATTATCAGCAGGAAAAAATTAAGATGAGGATGACTGCCGTATGAAAAAACTAGTTCACTGATTACTCAGGAGAACTGGGGCGCGTTTTTCACTGGCACTTTTTAGGGTCATAAATAGACTTGGTGTGTCATTTGTCTGTTTTGTTGCTTAATGATTCCAATGTGCATGTTTTTGAGTCATTTCTTTGTAGTTTTGGCCACATATTTGTGCTCATTGGCCCTCATGCAAGAACATTGTCGTATTCTTATTCTCGAGATCGTTTGCAGAGCCTTCAGGAGAACAGGAGATTTACTGAGATTCTTTTTGTTAATAACTGGACCGGGTTTTTGTTTGTTGTCTATGTTCTACCAGGTGTTCAATGATCCCATCCATGGGCATTTGGCATTACACCCTCTGCTCATCAAAATCATTGACACGCCTCAGTTCCAGAGACTACGGTACATCAAGCAGCTTGGAGGGGGCTACTTTGTTTACCCTGGAGCATCCCACAACCGCTTTGAACACTCCATTGGGTATGTCTGTTGTGTGTTTTCAGATAGGCACAGTTTGGTGTCACAGATCACAATCCAAATTAAGCATTGTCAAGTTTGCAGCTAAGCACCTAATAAAGGCAGTAAAAGCAATAAACCCCAAGTAAACACATAGCATACCTTGTCATAGGTGTAATAAAAGTTCATTACCAGCTTTGTAGGATATTCATGTGTAGTAATGTGTAATTAGTGTTTGTATGGATGTGTGTGTGTGTGTGTGTGTGTGTGTGTGTGTGTGTGTGTGGTGGTGGGGGGGGGGGTTGCATTAAAGTGTGGGGTACTTAGCAGGACAGCTTCTACAAGCTCTGAGAACAAATCAACCGGAACTTAACATTGAAGACAGAGACGTCCTCTGTGTGCAGATTGCTGGTCTTTGCCATGACCTGGGTGAGTGATACACACCTTTTCACTATTACATGTAGTATGTTTTAAATGGCAATTGCTGAAAATTAAACTGAAACGATACACAAATTCTCAAATATAAGCCAGTGTCAGTCTAATAAACAGGGTTATGGCCGGCAACAATTAAAGGCTGGTCTCTAATGAAAACAGAAAATAAAAGAAGTGCATGGAATGATTCACGTGAATGTAAAGTGTAGGTTTCTGTTCTTAACAAAACTACTACTGCCAACTAAAAGTCAATAGTTCCATCTGATCTTTCAGATTAAATGAAAAAAAATGTGATCATTGGGTTTAATTGTTTATTTCTCCATATCAGGACATGGGCCCTTTTCCCACCTGTTTGATGGAATGTTCCTCACCAAAGCAGGGAAAGAAATAAAGGTAAGAGAACCGAAGACGTGGAAGGTAAAGAAACAATTATTTCTATTGTCCATGATGTATAACATAATAACCAACCACAAAAATGAAGCACAGCCAGGAACCACATTCAGGAAGCAAATAAGGTGGACCCAAATAGTAAGTAGTAGTAGTAGTTGTATCAGGTCAGTGCAAGACCATCAGAAATCAGTACAAATTCCAATAAGCTCTTTCTACTTGTGCAGTGAGTCACTGTATTTTCACTTTGAATTCTCATGCTAAGATACTGAGTCTGTTTCTGCTGCAGCATGAGAGCCTTTCTCTGAAGATGTTTGACCACCTGGTGACATGTAACAATCTGGAGGCAGAGATGAGGAAGTACGGACTAGTGCCATCTGAGGACCTGGACTTGATCAAGGACATGATTGACAGACCAAAAGCAGCCCAAGGACAGGTTGAACCGCTCAGTCCTGCTCATGTGAATTGTGGGAAATCAGTCAGTATAGTCATTGCCACAGCAACCATTATCTTATGCCGCTATTATCTGTCATCTCCACAGCGGCCATATGAAGGTCGGTTAATGAACAAGTCCTTCCTCATGGACATCGTGTCCAACAAAAGAAATGGTATCGATGTGGACAAGTGGGACTACCTTGCCAGGTGGGACTAGTTGAACAATTAACAATTGAGCAATTTTTGACATCAAATGATGAACTACTGTGCATTATTTCCCCACAACAATTCCAATATTCCAATATTTGCCCGATTATTTTAACAATATGCTGCATTTTCCTCTGTGCTTTGATTGGGTTATCGTAACAAGCCCATTTTCACCACATATTTCTTGCCTCTTCTCAGGGACTGCTACTACCTCGGCATCAAGAACAACTTTGACTATCGCCGCCTCCTAAACTTCACCAGGGTGTGTGAGGTGAACGGGCAGATGCAGATCTGCTTTAGAGACAAGGTGCTGCCAATGTTACTCTTTCTTTTTGATCAGACTGTGAATAGTGATCCATGTATCTGATTAGTTGTGACTGAACTATAGATAATACTCTCTACAGGAGGTGGACAATCTGTATGACATGTTCCACGCGAGGTACTGTCTCCACAGAAGAGCTTGTCAGCACAGAGTGACCACTAGTATTCAGTTGATGTGAGTACCCACCCATCCCATGCTGGTACTCCACCACATTTGCCTTCGCCTGCGGTCTGATGTATCGTATGTCATCTGCTTCATAATTGACTCTCTTGTATGGTACAAAGCAAAATGTTCTGAAAAGTGATGTGTTGGGTATGATTATCCAGGATCAGAGACGCCTTTTTAAAAGCAGATGGGCACATCCTGATTGAAGGCTCAGGCGGGAAGGAGTTGACTCTCTCCAAAGCCACAGAGGACATGGAGGCCTACACCAAGCTGACAGGTCTGTAGATACCGCTGTGTGCTGGTAGCTCCTGTTTGAAGAGCATTAAGACACAAGGAGGAGTGAGCCGGATACACTTCTGTCAGACTGCTGTCAGTGTTATTATCATTCATACTTTATTTTTTGTTCGTTTACGTGAATAGTGATATAAATCCATGATTATTATTTAACCATAAATCCAGATTTACTTACACACTTGAGCACGTCAGTTGCAACAAGGTCCATCCATCTGTTTTTATGCACAAATTCAATTTGTGCTTAAAAAAAAAAAAACCTGAATGGAAATGCAGAAGATTTGAAAAATTCTTGCAAAAACATTTTTAAATGGTTAAAATGGAGCCACCTTGCTCTTGTTCTGCAGATCGTGTGTTTGAGGACATACTCCACTCTTCCTCTAAGCTGAAGGACGCCAGGGAGATTCTGAACAGGATCATGAATCGAAAGCTGTACAAGTGTCTGGGTGAAATGCAGGTTGAGGAAACCTCAAAGGTGTGCACTAGTGTCTTTGTGTGTCTGTATTGCATTACACCTCTGTTTGAACAATGAACCTGTGCTGCCTGTCGGCTACACTGACATTTAAAATGAGGCATTACAGAGAAATTTACAGGTGACAGAAACTTTTTCTTAACTCTAACGAAACAAAGCCCCCTGACAGATACTGTGCTGGCTTACTGTTTGTCATCATTTCGCACAAGCTCAATATTCCACATAGAGACTAAAATAGTTTTAGAAAAGCTCCATTATGAGGTGAGAAAAATGTGTTTTCATGTGGCCAGAGCCAAAACTGACAGATATGCATTTTTAAATGAACTGTGTATCGTGGATGTAGTCTCACTGTATGTTTTCAGGATAGAATAAATCTTAAATCTCTTGTTCCTCCCTGTTCTAACTGTTTTTCCTCCCTCCCAAAGATTCCTGAATGGAAAAGGGAATTGACTCAAAGCCTCTCTCGCTGGCTGACATCAGAAGACTTTGAACTTCATGTGAGTTTTTAGTCTAATTACTTTCCTCCGTTGTGGCATAATATACTGGCAAGTATAAAAACAGGCTTTCTCTCACCTGTCTTTAAGGACTGTTATATGGACTACGGGATGAAAGAGGGGGACCTGATCAAAAATACGTATTTCTACACAAAGGAAAACCCTACAATT
Organism: Chaetodon auriga; assembly: GCF_051107435.1. Taxonomy (NCBI): domain Eukaryota; kingdom Metazoa; phylum Chordata; class Actinopteri; order Chaetodontiformes; family Chaetodontidae; genus Chaetodon; species Chaetodon auriga. The sequence continues at coordinate 11,451,364 of NC_135083.1, read as the reverse complement.
GCATCAAAGATCCCCATAGACCTGGTCAGAACTAAAGCAATGACAAAAAAAATCATCTTGCTCTTTCTTTGCATGAGCTGTTTGTTCCTTGTATTTCGTTATACGGCAACTTCTGTCATGTCATTATTCTCAAATGAATGCTGCTGTCATTCTTGTCAGGAGCCCAGACTTCTCCCAAAACACTTCTCTGTGCACCTGATCAGGCTTTACTATAAGAAGGCTGATGACAGCAATCTCGAGCCTGTCCAGAAGGTTGTTGAGGAGTGCTTCACAAGGTGGCGTGCAGAGCTTCAGGTAATGTTTAGATTCAGGCCATTAAATATGCTGTTTGGGGCCCTCAGGTTGGAGGTTCTAATAATGTCAGTGATGTTCCAAGCATCAGGATGGGAACATCAGCTAACATATGTAATATAAGTTACACATATCACAAATGCCGATTAAAGCACATGCCAGTTTCCTAAAACCCACAGTGGCGTCTTCAGATAGCTCGTTTTTATCGACCGACTGTCCCAAACCCCAAAGTTATGAATATACTGTGACATAAGAAAAGCACAAATCCTCACGTCACTTCATCAAAAACAGTTGCCGATTCATTTTCTCGATCGACTATAATTCAGCTCCAGTGCGGTCTATATGCCGACGTCAGTAATGAATCCCTTTTTCTGCACTGCTCTTGTTAATACTGATGCACATCTCTCATCTGTGCTGTCTGTGTTTACATGCAGGCTGAAGAGGAACGCCGTAATGCGACGCAGTGAAACGAGGAAGCTGGAGATGAAAAGTGAAGAAAGACAGCGAGCGCTCACTGATACTCATTGGTTCATTATGATTAAAAATTCTTCTTGTTCTATAAGGTTATCATGTTAATGAGCACAGTGGAGCAAAACAAATGCTGTGCATAAATGAGCGTAAATGAGGATGCGTTATTGTGTATTCAGGCCATGTACTCAGGTTTTTTAGAGGCCTGTTCAATATCATAAACATATGTTTGTTTTAGTTTGATCATTTTTAAGTAATTTTTAGACTCCTTTCTCCATCTGCAGCTGGAGGTGTTTCATTTTAAAGTGAATCACCATTTAAAACCACGTTGGTACCCAAAGCAAGCCACTGTGTAATTCTGTCATGCGTAATCGATCATGGCTCCTTAAAATGTCTGTGCATGAAACTGAACATGTGATCAGCATGTTTCAGGGCGTGGTTTTATTCAGCTGTCAGTCACAGTCATGCTTCTTGTATTCTCTGTGTCTTCCTTACAATCAGGGCACTGAGTAAAGCACTGCTGACATGTAATGGAGTCTGTCGTTTAAACAAAACATTTAATTTGTGCTTTAGGGATTTCAGGTACTTAGAGGTGGTTTGTTTTGATGTTAATCACGTGAATTAATGTTGAAATCTGGCTCTTGGGAAGCGCTTTGTGTTTCATTTATCAATATGAAATAAGAATTTAATCATTTGTGATACTCAGGCTCTTTAGCTCAAATTAGCTTTGTCAATGTAACCATCTGTATGAATGTGGTTACGACAAACTTTGGGTGTCACTGTGTTGTGTCATTGTGTGAAAATTTATGATATTCTTAATATGTAATAAGGGCTATAAAAGAAAACCTACCAGACATTATTAGAACCTTTCAACTTTATTTCAATGGAGACGGGTTGGTAATGGATTGTGTCTGCTCTGTTTGAAATAAAACGCTTTTACTCTTAGTTGTGTGGCCTCGTGCAGTTAAACTCATCTGACAGCAGAGGAAATCATGCACTCATGTTTTTCAGCTGGGGTCCAGGAATGCAGACACTACTGAACTGGTAGAAAAAAAATTTATTTGGATTTTCATTACGCAGTGTATATAATGTGACTAATGTGAATAGCACAAAGACAACATATCAAACGTTGAAACTGAGAACATTTTTGAAAATGACATCCTCATTTAGAATTTGATGCCAGCAACACATTTTAAAAAATTTGGGAAGGTGGCAGCAAAAAACTGGAAAGTAGTGAAACACTAAAAGAAAACACCTGGTGGAACATCTCACAGTTAATTAGGTGAACTGGCAACAGGTTTGTCACATGATCGGATCTAAAAAGAGCCTCCCACAGAGGCTGAGTCTGTCTGAAGGAAAGATGGGGAGGGGTTCACCACTCTGTGACAGACAATTTAAGAATAATGTTTCTCAATGTAAAATTACAAAGAATTCGAGGATTTCATTGTCTGCAGTACATAATGTCATTAAAAGATTCAGAGAATCTGAAGAAATCTGCAAGGGACAAGGCTGAAAACCAATATTGGATGGTCGTGATCTTCAGGACTCAAACGCCGCTGCTGTCTCTGGTCCTGGGCTCGTTTAAGATGGACAGAGGCAAAGTGGAAAACTATCCTTTGGTCTGACGAGTCAACATTTGAAATTTGTTTTGGAAATCATGAACGCTGCGTCCTCCAGGCTAAAGAGGAGAGGGACCATCCGGCTTGTTATCAGTGCACAGTTCAAAAGCAAGCATCCGTGGTGGTGTGGGGGTGCGTTAATGGACGTAGCATGGCCAGCCTGCACATTTGCAGTGATAATATCACTCAGCATTAATGGTGCACTCACTCACTCACTCAGGTTTTGGAGCAACAAATGCTGCCAAGCAGATGGTGTCTCTTTCAGGGAAGGCCTTACTTATGTCAGCAATATTCCCATATTTTTTGAAACATGTTGCAGGCACCAAATTCTGAAGGAGGATGTCATTTTCAAAAACAATGAAATTTCTCAGTTTCAGCATTTGACATTTTGTCATTGTGCCACTTCAAATTTAATATCCCGTAACAACACTTAAAATAACAATCTGAGCCTGTACTGGCTAAAACAAACACTTTTAGTTGACATACATTGAGAGCTCTAATGCCTGGAGGGATTACATTGCAGCCTGTTTTGCAGCTGCTGGACCGATTTCAAAAAACGTGTCCCTATTAGTCACTTAGACACAAAAACATGGGAAAATAGGGTCCATAAACACATATATTTCATCAGAAATCTTGCAGGACACGACTGACTGGGATATGCAGTCCTGCGTGCTCCTCAGTGCAAAATTAACCAGTTAGTTATGTCTGTCAGGCTATTAAAAGCAAAATTAACCAAAACTGACACCCCTAATTGTAATGGCACATTTGCTGCATCTCTGCATATGACGCTTATTGGATCGGGTTGGGCAATGTGATGATATGTACCACGAGATGTTAGAAATTCGTCTGCCATGACATTCATAATGACAGCTTTCCCCTTTAGTATCACTGACAGTGTAAGACCATCATTGTGGTAGGGTAATTTTGGATTTAGAGGATTTTTGCCCTCACTTGTCAGGTGTTTAAGTCACCAGATTTGTACACGGACATTCTCATCTGGTTATCTATGAACAATTTGTATGTATGTATCATCTTATATATCATCATTATCATCACAATATACAGTATATTGACACTGTCATATAAAATCAGATAGATTTTGTATTGTATTCCTCTTATTATTCCTAACATTTCTCCTTTTTCAAGACACTGAAGTTTCTGCTGCATCATTTATTTGTGGTTTTTCACCTCACTGCACGGACAATTGAAACCGTTATCTGTAATGTCCTGTCCTCTTCCGGGGTTTGGACGTCAACGACTCGTTCGCTCTGCTATATTTGGCTCCACCCTCCGCGTGCCAACCAAAGAGGAGCGACCTGCGTCAAGACTTCCGCAGTAGCTAGTATTATACCGGAAGTACGGCGTTTTAGTGGCGATAAAGATAATAAAAGTAGCTATAGAATGCTATAGAAGCTATAGAATGCTAGCATGGCACTGTTGATGAACATTACAAGTAATATGAGGAAACAAACTTTATATTCTCATCATAACAGGTTGAGATAACAAAGCTTATTTTCCATAGATAATGGCATAGTTAACTTGTGATCTGGAGATAATGACATTAAATATCGATATGTCCCTGTTGCAACTTTATTCTTGTGGATTTGAACCAGCCCTTCCACCTTGATGTCAGGGAATAACATTAACACGCAATATATTTAAACATAAAACGAATATAACTAAACAAAAACATGATAACTCGACATAAAACATTTTTGAGGGTGTGGTTACTCTTGAGCTCAGTATTTCCCGGCTACGTTTTGTATACTACAGCCCTGGTTTTATTCTGCTGTCAAGGGCTCAACAGACATTTATTTTGAAATTCAGTGGCCGGAAACGTTGTTTATGTTATGATTCGGCTTGACGCTCCTAGTCTAGACACAAAACCCGGGTATTTTTCACCGCCTTAGTGTCTTCTGTGCAGAGCTACCCGATCAGCTGTTGCAGTCGACGTGGGGAAACATTACCGGCTGTAATTTTGTAGGACTCTACTCCTGACTAACCCACATTATCGCCTGTTTGTCAATCAATATGGAGAGCAGAAAACGACCGGCAATGGCACTTTTGACCCCCAGTGACGGCTTCAAAACGCCGGAGAAAAGAGTGGCAGTGGACCGGCTGCAGGACTCGGACTACATGCGATGGGGAGTGGAGGAAACGTGTGGGTACCTACGAAGAGAGGGTCTTGGAGAATGGGCAGAAACATTTAGAGGTTGGTTTTCTGACAGTGTGTCATCCACATACAGTCGGTCAGGTGAGAGCTGCTCATATTATCACACGCACAGGTGGAGATATGTGCAGCCAACCTGCTGTCACATGTGACATACTGGAGAGCTAAACCAGCATCTAAACCGTCATGTTTGCTCTGTTACAGCACAAAGAGTCACAGGCGTCGGGCTGCGGCATCTCAAGGATGCTGATCTGGAGAAGATTGGCATACAGTAAGTTTGCCCACATGTGAAAATTGAGCAGGAGGAAATGTGACCCAAGCTGCTAAGAGTAGTGTCAAAGAAGGGCAAGAGCACATGGCCCTCCTGACTGGGTTACTGTAATGTTTCGCACCTTTTTTCAAATTTTTCATTTTGTCTAGGTGCCTTGGTGACCGCCTGCGGGTCCTGCACAGCCTCAGGAAGCTGTGGCAGATAGAGGCAGAGCAAAGTAAGGTATGGACTGAATCACAGTGCCCCACTCTCAAGGCTGTAGAGACATAATACAGATTAGGAACTTGTAGGATAAACAGCAAGGACGCATGAGAAGATATAAAGCTCATTGCGTGAAACAGGATTGTTCTTTTCGTTTATCTCCTCTTTTGGCCCTCGGCTGGGAAAAAAAGACAAATGATGGTTACAAGCTGAAAGACTGTGGTAGACTGTGTGGTGTGAAGTGAAGAAAAACTCGTTCCTACATCGCCTAAGGGTGATGTTTAGTCTTTCCAGGGATGGGCTCACTTACCTGCCTTGGTTTCATAACTGATTTTTTAATTGACCTGTTTGTTATCCTGTCTCCTGCCAGGTGTTCAATGATCCCATCCACGGACATGTGGAGTTACACCCTCTGCTCATCAAAATTATTGACACACCTCAGTTCCAGAGACTGCGAAACCTCAAGCAGCTTGGAGGGACCTACTTTGTTTTTCCGGGAGCTTCCCACAACCGCTTTGAACACTGCATTGGGTATGTCCTGGGTTAGACACAGTGTTTCTTCATTTGGGTGTATAATGAGGCTTTGCATACGTTTCTAAAGCAATAAAACCAAGGGGAGGGCACATTAAAACTCGTACCATTACATGCTCACATACACCAGCATTGACTGGTGAGGCCAGACGCTGTTGCCAAAGTGACAGAGGTGTAACAAAAGGTGGCTCGCTGATACAACATGTTTTTCCTCAGTCATCATTTTTACAGCTAAACTAAGCAGGAGGCCTACACAAGTGTGGACAAACACACTCACAAAGGAGCTCAGAGTAGCAAAGATATGCTATACCGAAGCATCAAAACTCAGGTTTTCAGCTACAGTCCCTGCATCAGTGTGGCGAGGCCTGCAGGACATCACCAGAAAATCATTTCCTCGCAGACGACCTGAACGTGTTTTTCTGCATCTGTCCTGTTTTGTGATGTGTTCATGCTAGTTCTTGCATGGCGTGAGTTGATTTGTTGTGTGCTGGTGCAGGGTGGGCCACTTAGCCGGACGACTGGTACAAGCTCTGAATGAGAGGCAGCCAGAGCTCCTCATCTCTCGCAGAGACATCCTCTGTGTGCAGATCGCCGGGCTCTGCCATGACTTGGGTGAGTGTTACGCAGGTGCTCACACGGTTCAGGTTTGGGCGTGAGAACAGAAGCCCAAGTTTTGCTCTTCATTATCTTCTATTTTCCAAATGGGAATAGAGCCAAAGTTCACGCCCAACAAAATCAATAACTTTTTTTTCTGTATGCACCCATCCACCCCTCCCAGGACATGGGCCATTCTCCCATATGTTTGATGGGAAGTTCATCCCCCATGCACGTCCGGATATTACCTGGAAGGTAACATGATAATTATAACAATCAACTTGATTTGTATAACACCTTTCATACAAGAAATGCAGCTCAGAGTGCTTCACATGAAAAGAGATGGAATGAACATTAACAAGAGGGATAGAAAATGTATGTTTAATAAGGTGGGGGATTAAAACACACTTAATAATAAAGGAACTGTGATTTATATTTCTCTTGTCGTTCTAGAGAGCCAAAGCCAAAGAAAGTCCTCATGTTGTTGGCATGTGCTGCTGTGCTGAGGTTTCAAACCGCTGTTATGATTCACCAGAAAACCATTTGGCAGTTAGGGCAGCGACTAATGATAACTTTCGTTTTCGAGTAATCTGTTGACTGTTTTCTTGATTGATTGATCGGTTGTCCGAAAATTGGTTTCACAAAGCCCAAGATGACGTCCCCAAATGTTTTGTATTGTCCACAACCCAAAGATAATCAGTTTACTGTCACAGAGGAATGAAAAAAAAACAAAACAGAAAATATTCACATTTAAGTCTGTTTATTGATTATCAAAAGAGCTGGCGATTAATTTGATAGTAACTAGCTACTAACCACTAACCACTACTAGCCACTAACTGATCGGTCAGTGGTTGCAGCTCTATCGGCAAACAAGGAAAAGCAAATAAACACCCTTTGATTCACACCATACTTATACTCAACATACTCAGATGTGCACATCTGTGGGCTGGAAACTGGAAAAGGCCTGGAGCTCTCACTTAGTGAGCCGCTGCACTGATCATTACAGCTTGAGTGCTGTTATGCACTCTGTGCTGAAGTCACTGCAGCCAAGCCAGAGCCAAATAGATCTTAACCCCTAAGTATGCTGGAAAGATCTGCATTAATCCCCTCGCCTGCAGAAAACCTCACAATGAAACTCCCTCCTTGGCACTACAAGGACATTCCTCCTCAGAATTGGTTGATTCATTCCTGAAGTTACAGAAACTTTTTTTTTGAATGACCGTTACCTGTAAAAAAGCAATTACGGCCACCTGAGCGGTAGCATAAGCATGACAGCTGAGGGTAATGATTGCACTGTTCATAATGAATCACTGATAAGAGCTACTTAGCACATGGTCATTATGTAAGTTAGAACCGCAGACCACCTTTCTGATAAACACAGATAAGACAAGTATTCATGTTTTTCGTCCAGCTTGTTTTAGCTGAGATAAGGTCTTTCTATTTGAGTAATGAGTCATTACGCTGTCATTTTCAGATTGCGGCCACTCACGTTCCCGTGTTAATATGAGTGTGTTTCTGTTGCAGCACGAGAAGGCCTCCCTAGACATGTTTGACTACCTGGTGGAAGACAATCACCTGAAGCCGGTGATGGAGGATCACGGCCTGGTGCTGCCCGAGGACCTGGACTTCATCAAGGAACAGATTGGTGGACCACTGGTCTCTAATGCAGGCCGGAAGGTACCAGTTCTGTAGCATCATTGTGCAATAGTTCTTCAAATATTCCTTGGATTCTCACACACTCTTGCACTATTGAAACGCTGTGCATACAGTTTAGTTATGATTAATTTGACCTGTGTATAGACAAACTTGTTCATGGTTTTCTGTGTGGAAGTGGCTGTTACTCAGTCTCAAAACACCAGCCAGACATTAGGTATGACACAACCTTCAGGAAAATATGAATACACCGCTTCTGTCCGTATGATTATAAGGAGTTGGAATTGAAGAAGTGCATAATTTAGGAAAAATCAGAACCATATGATCCTGTAAAAGTGGAAGCTGGCAAGAGATATCTGTGGTAGCAGCTCACTGCTGGCCCTGTGTAGGCAGACCGCTGTTGACCGATGTTTTTAAAATGAGCCATCTCTTAAAATGGGACTCATTTTCATTTCTTGGATTCTTTTAGCTTTGCTGACTTTGTTTTAGCTGCATGTCTGCGTGTTTCTTCCTGCACATTGTACAAAAACACTGAGAGCCACTGCAAAGCGCAGTCACATGCCTTTTATGCTCAATCATACTTGGCTCATAAAGCTGATTCCGATGACACTGCTGTTTGTTTTCTCCACAGTGGCCATATAAAGGCCGTCCGGAAGACAAGTCCTTCCTCTATGAAATCGTGGCCAACAAAAGAAATGGCATTGATGTGGACAAGTGGGACTACTTTGCCAGGTGAGGCTTGTTGATCATAATTTCCTAAATCATATATTAAACATTCAGATTTTTCTCTTTAATTACCCACCTTTCCACATACTTCTCCACTCTGTCTCTTCTCAGGGACTGCTACCACTTGGGCATCCAGAACAACTTTGACTATCACCGTTTCCTGAAGTTTGCCAGAGTGTGTGAGGCGGACGGGCAGAAGCAGATCTGCGTTAGAGACAAGGTGCTGCCAACGTTACTCCTGCCTTTTAATCGGGTGTTAAAACAGCAATGCATTTCGATGATTAGTTATGACTAAAATGCAGGTAATTCTTGCAACAGGAAGTGGGCAATCTGTATGACATGTTCCACACAAGGAACTCTCTCCACAGAAGAGCCTACCAGCACAAAGTGGGCGACATCATCGAGACCATGTGAGTAGCTCATCGCTCTGCTGCAGCTTGTTTCCTTTGCTTCGTGATTCATGTACGGCTTTCGCAGCAAAATGTTCTGAAAAGTGATCAGAATGTTGGGTGTGATCATCCAGGATCACGGAGGCCTTTTTAGAAGCAGACAAGCACATCCAGTTTGAAGGCTCAGGCGGGAGGATGTTCACTCTCTCCACAGCCATAGACGACATGGAGGCCTACACCAAGCTGACAGGTGTGTAGATACCACTGTGTGCCATAAATGTCCTGCCCTTCATCAGCTGTGAGCAGAGGTGTGATGAGCAGTAAACATGTTTAGGAATCATCCTGCTTTCAATCAAAGCAATCAAAGCCTTTTGCACAACAAGTTCAAACTAATGAATCACTCTTTATATTATAAGCTATCAGTCCTGAACTACGTTTAAAGAATAGGCATTTAATGCACAAATTATTGCAATCCCTGCTTTAAACCCAGCGAGATGAATAAAAATGAATGGAATTCATCTTAAAATGAGACTATTTGTAATTGTTTTTACCTGATGACCTGTTTCAGTGATATTTCTCTGGTCTGGATATGTTGAGGTGATTTGAGGTCTGCGTCCTGTGATATTATTTGAGCCTGACTCATTTCCCATTTGTCCTGTAGATCATGTGTTTGAACAAATATTGAACTCCTCCTCCCCGGAGCTGGCTGAGGCGAGGAAAATTCTACGCAACATTGTCTGTCGACGCCTCTATAAGTGTTTGGGCCAAACCCAGGCAGAAAAACCCCTGGATGTTACCCAGGTGCGTGTTTGCGTCTTTGTATGGCTATATTCTAATGCTGGATGTTAGACGAAGATGCTTTGAGTTTTCATGTAGTGCTCCAGCTAACAATAATCTTGATGATCAATTAAGCGATCATATCAGTATCTGTATTATTTATCACAGAATAGCTGGCATTTAGTTTTCTGTTGACTAATCATTTCAGACCCATTGTTTGTGTTTCGATGAAGCCAATGAACTCCCTGTGCACAAAAATACTGGAGATTGCAAAGATCAGATTTGTCAGATTTGAGGCAGGTTAGGTCAAATGTTGACCCCTTTTCTTCTTGCTCTTTCTCCTCTATAAGGAGATGATTCACTCCTGGGAAGCAGTTTTGGCTAAGACTGTCCCTCAGACTGGCGCCCAGGATGTCAGTCTGCAGCCAGAGGACTTTGTAGTCAGCGTGAGTTCTTAATTGAATGACTCAAAATCTAATGCAGTCCTTTTTCTCATAGCTCCAAAATCCAAAAGCTCCATTGTAAGCTAATGCCTTCCCTTTCTCCCCCTTCTCTTTTAGGTAATTTTGATGGACTATGGGATGAAGGAAAAGAACCCCATCAACAATGTCCGTTTCTATTGCAAGGACGACCCAAACACAGCCATCCAGATTTGCAAAAACCAGGTCACAACTGAAGGCCACATAATTCAAATCTTAATATTTCTTTACATGAGCTTCTCTCACATTTAAATCGCTGTTCGTCGCTGACTGTGTCTCGAGCGTGTGCCTCAGAATGAACTCTGTGCTGCTCTTATTCTTGTCAGGTGTCTAAACTGCTTCCGGAGCAGTTTGCCGAGCAGCAGATCAGGGTCTACTGCAAGAAGACGGATGACAGGAGTCTGGAGGCGGCCAAGAAGCAATTTGTCCAGTGGTGCATGAACATGGACTTCTCAAAACCTCGGGTAATACTCCTCTGCTCAAGTGTTGGGAATTGTACAGTGATAATGTTGGATGTTGAACATGTGGCAGGTACTTTGCCGCCACCTCTAGAGATAAATGTAGAGCACAAGAACCTCTGTGGAGCAACATAATGAGCAGGCCAAGAGCACAGTGGTGATAGGATGCCCATTTCAGCAGCCTGCAGAGGGAGCAGTGACAGCAGGTGCTCGTAAACTGATTTAAAATGATTGTCAAACACAAGAATTTGCCATGTGGGTGTTTTATGTGGTAAGAAATACATTTGGCATGTTAGGGCTTAAAGATATACCTTACAAATGTAAAAAAAACTACACCCCTTTTTAACATACAGGTAGTGTTGGGAATAAGGTGCACCAACTGCTGCCTCATTGCTGTAGCCGGAGCAAATCTGCAGAACTGATAATTATTAAGTTAAGACCTGAAAGAAATCTGTAGAAAGGCTGCAAAGTGTTTGAATGTGTGTTTGTACATCGTCTGCCAAGAGAATAGCACTGTTGAACTGTCTCTCATATAAAACGTTGGTTACGTTTGCTCTTGTTTTTACTCACTCACAGGACGGAGACATAATAGCGCCTGAGCTGACGCCTCTGAAAGAAAGCTGGTCGAACAAGAAGAACGGCGCAGACGATGAAGGTGGCAGCTCCAGACAAGTAAACTTCGCCCAACTAAATGGACAAAAGAAAGCCAAAACTCGGCTTTCTGACAAATTTTGAAATCTCCCTCTGGCGCACATTCGGTAGATGAGTGAAAGGTCTTTTTTTCTACGAGGGGAGTGTGTTGATGAGCATGGTTAATTGGCTTCGAAGCTCAGTTTTTCAACCAAGAAGAAATAAAGGGGATTCAGGAATGCACATTCATTCAGGGCCTGCACTCAGGGTTTTTACAGACATAGATCCCCCTGCAATATTTTGTTTTTATAATTTGCTTTTGTTTTACTTTGATCGTTTATGATCAGGTTTTATTTTACGCCCCTTTCCATTTGAAGCTATCATGTGTTTTCTTTATGAACAGTTCATCATGGTCAGTCAAGATGTTTTACTCTCTGCATGCACAATACATATTTCAGGGCAGTGTTTTTACAGGGTGTTCTTTTATTCAGCTTTTAAGAGAAACATGTCCAAAGTTAGTCGGCAGAAACATTTTCTGACATTTAAAATGAGCGTTTCTTTTTACTTGTGGAGTTATTTGAAATTTTTATTTGATCTTACTTAGTATTTATTTTTCAGAGGTGTTTTTCTGGGTGAATGTGTTATAGAGTGCTTTATTTATTCTTACAGGAAGCTGCTCAGCTTGACCACTGGTTATTTTTTGGGGGTTGTCGTTTCACCTCATGGACCTGTGCAACATTTTAAGGGCTATTAGGGATGCCATTTAAAACGTTCTGTAAAATGATTCCCCGTACCAAAATGTGACACAGCCTCATCAAACTTACCTCCTAGCCGGTTGTTTTGTTTTGCTTGATTGTGAGAAAATGTCTTTGAAAGAATGTAAAGAATGTAAACCTACCAAAAGGATATGGGAAATGTAAACGCTATCCCCATTGAAAGGTGTTGAAAACAGTTTGAATATTAAACTCTTTCTGTCAGCTGTGCCCTCCTGTCATTACAGCTCTTAAACACCAGAGGGCAACATTCACTCCGTTTAGACCACAGAGGTGTTGCAGGAAGTGTTTCATTGAGAGAGAGAAGTTGGATTTTGTGTCCTGATAGCACTTTTGTGTTCTGACATCCAAATTTAGAGTTGTTGTTTTGTTTTCCCCACATACATAAAGGCCATAGAGGCACTGCAGTACATAAATAACTCCACTGGTCACAGGTTTATCCTGAATTTCTGTGTTAGTGTGTGGGTTGTTATTCCAATATAAAAGCATAAACAGGAAAGAAAAACTCCCCAAATAGTAATGCAGTATATATTATTTTCTTTTTTAAATCCTCTTATTTGACAGTGAAAACAAATGAGAACAACACATCAAACAAGCAAGATATTAACAGCGTACAATGAAACTGTCTCACACGGAAAGTATAAGGAAAAAAAAAAAAAACATCAGTCCAAAGAAGTGAGTGAATAAAGAGTATGTGAATCTTTTTCTATTTTTTTGTTAATTGAATTAGATGAAGAAACACATCAAAGTCTGAAGCCTGGGCAAAACTGTACTCCAAAGGTTATCTGAGGTTTATATAAGACTTCAGCAGTCCCAAGCCTGGACAAACATGGAAACACAAACATAAACCAGGAAGGGCCTCCAGTGTAAAAAGCTTGTGCCAAATCAAATATGCAGATCCACCTACAGTCCGGGTTGAGAGCCTGGTCGTGCAGATGATCCGCTGTGGTAGCCTTTTGTTATCTGGCCGAGGAGACAGTAAACTGTTGCCATTTAGGCTAGTGAATAAAGAACTGCAGTAATCTGGGTAGAAAGCGGAAAATGACGATTGAGTAACAGATTGTTTCATGCTCTTTAAAATAGGATCACTCATTTAGACTACTTTGAGGAAACTGCATGACTTTCTGCTTTCGCTTGTTTGGTGCAGGCCATTTCAGATTTTTTTTATAATTCTGAAAAATCAAACTAGATATCAGGATGGTTTGTTTTCTCTTGTGGAAACAAGTTTTTCAGGTTTTGCAGCGCATTGGTCAGGTGAGATGTAGTCCTCCAGTGTTGTTATTAATGTGATTACAAATACAGTACAAAGCTGACTTGTTCCATTCAGTATGTGGGTAGCAGGTGTGGCTGCTTGAGGGATAACATAGTGTTTTCTGTTACTATCTTAATCAAATAGGTTATACTTGTGTACGTATTCTATCCACACTGGCACAGCAGCAAACATTCATTTCAATTAAAAAGCATAGAAGTAGCAGTTACGTAAACTGGATATATTAATCCATCACATATGAAGTTCACTAGGTAACATGTTATATTTCTTTGTTTAATCTGTACCCAAAAAAAGCACAAAGATTAGCAATGACAATTTGCCATTTTATGGAGAGGTCATGTCCCGAGCTATTTCTCCGCTGGTTGCCTGTCAATGGCTCACCACAAAGTTAACACAGGGTAGAACCACGCTAGCTGTTTCCAGTATTTGTGCAAAGATATGCTAATATTACTCTGCTCATCTGGTGAACTCGCCCTCAGTATATCTCACAAAATATCAACTGCTCCACGAACAAACTATGAGCAGACCTGGCAAAGTATAATAATGTTTGTTAAACAGTCTGTATGCATTATAACTGAAACAGCACTGACTATGTAAAGTGACTAAACTAGTGGTGGGAGAAATGTCTCGTGAAGTCATGTTTATGCTTGCAGTTTTGCGCTTTAAGGAAACAGAAATCATCGTGGCCCCCTAATCAGGACAGACTGATACTTCAATTAAGGAACAGATGTTAGACAAAATGGGTATTTAGTTCAAAATCAACATAGTCTTCTGGCTGATGAAGAAACATTTTGAAAAAGTATTTCTGATTAATTCATAACAAATGTGTCCTGTGTCCTATCTCTGATTATATTAGACACACCTGTAGTGTTGCAGTGATGTGGTGACTTTGGCAATTCCCAGAAACAGCAATACTTCATGGCCAATGATGAGATGATTTTTAGTCAGAGGACCACTCCAGGTTTACTTCATTTCTTCCATTCTGTAGGAATTAACAGAAATCATATGCATCTCAAATCAAATACATTATCACATTAAGGTTCTGAGTGTTGCTTTCTCATCGGTCTTTCCTCAATGTTTACGAGGGAAAGAAGCCATTTAAGATGTTAACTTTCAAAATACTACTGAAACTATCATAGACTGACTCTAACACACTACTAACCTGAGAGTTTCCAGTCTACAGTTTGGACTCTCCTGGATGTCAGACAGAAGCTTCACTGCTGATTCCTGCAGGCTGTTTTTGCTCAGGTCCAGCTCCTGCAGACAGGATGGGTTGGACTTCAGAGCTGATGCCAGAAAAGCACAGCCTTCATCCGTGACCAGACAGCGTTTCAATCTGCAGAGATTAGAGGATTTTATGAGGGTACTTTCCCATTTTTACCCCCATCATGCACGAACAGCACTCAAGTAACATCTATCTGCAAAATCCAACACAACAGTAGATCCTTGTTCATTATTTAACAGAATTATTTCTTATCTTCATCTAGAGCTCTGCACAGAAGAAAAATACATTCCTTACATCAGAGTCTCCAGTCTACAGTGTGGACTCTCCAATCCAGCAGACAGCAGCTTCACTCCTGAATCCTGTAGATCATTTTCACTTAGGTCAAGCTCTCTCAGACTGGAGGGGATGGACATTAAAGCTGAAGCAAGAGAAGCACAGGAACTCTCTGACAACCAGCAGCACCTCAACCTAAATAAAAGAATAGAGAATGGAGTTAGAGGATACATTATTCCTAGGTTTGAATGCTGATTGCAGGCTTTCATAAAAGAAGAAAAACATGACAAGGCTGCACGGCTGAATCTAGTTCATGGCTGAGGGATTCCTCTGGTACCTTTACAAAAAGTTTAGACCAAAAGTTTGACAATAATGTGTTGAATTTGTGACTTGAGAGTGAACTATTATGGATAATGCTATTTATCCCTTATTATTTAAGGTTTTTAAATATGTAGCTCAACAATGCTATGAAGTACTCTATGGTGGATCACAATACTGTTATCCTTCATTATAGTGTATCAAAACTATTGTCAGTGTCATATTTAATATGCATGTTATTGTAAAACTGAAAAGAGAATGACTCACCTCAGAGCTTCAAGTCTACAATGTGGACTCTCAAGTCCTGCACACAGCAGCTTCACTCCTGCATCCTGTAGATCATTATTACTCAGTTCCAGCTCTCGCAGGCTGGAGGGGTTGGACTTGAGAGCAGAGGCCAAAGAAGTACAGCAGTTTTCCGTAAGCCCACATCTATCAATCCTGTAATTGTAGGATTTGTATTAAATCTGATATGCAGTGCTAAATAAAAGCCTTTGTTTATAACCTTAGTTCAGTTGGCACGGGCAGAGTCCTCTGGCTCAGGTTCTATATACTTCCCAAGTCACTCCTGTGGAGCAGCACATTAAATTTAACATGGACTGATCAGGGTCCTGTCACCAAACCCCTCGAGTGCTGCCTCTCTAAATGGTGGTCTTACCCCACCCTGGTATTCTTGGAGTCAGAACTGAAGGTGTGAAAGGTTACAAGCCTTGTAATCAGACACTGCCATCCAGACACATTGTTCCCTCCATAGCACCATAGCAGCCAATCAGAGGTGATGACTGCTGACAGTGCTGAAAATGCTAAATCAAATTAATATGATGACTGGATACAATTTCAGGCAGGCAAAAATAATAATATTGTTGAATTCTTCACTGTCCACCTCTGGGGTGAGAAACACTAAAAAGGAATGACTCAGTGCTCCATCGCTCTCCATGTAGGAGGAGATGAAGGGGCTAATGCTTGGGGTAAGAAACATCTTGCTGGAACTCTGATGGAATGGCTCTGCAGAATGAAAGCCTACAGAGCCTGTTAGCCGACGTCGATGACAAAAAGAATTTCCCCTTTTGTTCTTTAGATCATTTTCCAGTCACCATCTGCCAAAAATCTAATATTTTCTCATTGATTGTCTCGTGAACTCACCTCAGAAACGTCAGTTTACATTGAGGACTCTCCAGTGCAACAGACAGCAGGTTTACTCCTGAGTCCTTCAGCTTGTTTTTACTCAGGTCTAGCTCTCTCATATGGGAGGGGTTGGACTTCAGAGCTGAGGCTAGATATGCACAGCAGCTCTCTGACAACCTGCAGGAGCTTAATCTAAAGAAGCACAAAGAATATAGCTATTGAAGGCAACATTTTTGGATATAATTTCCTCACTAAACTCTTCACTGTTTCAAACTAAACCTGTTTGAAAGAAATATTTGTACCATGTATTGTAAATATATAGCATGACAGTGTTACTTCTAGATGAACTTCAGCTGTATGGATCAGCACCAAAGAGGAATCGGAATAGGAGGGGAAGGGGCAAGTAGAAACTGAATATAGGGCCAAGGATTCTGCGCTACCCCCTTGAATTTAGCCACATTAATGATACAAAATAATTATTTTTCATGGTTAATAAAATGTCTAACCTCAGAGTCTCCAGTCTGCAGTGTGGACTCTCCAGTCCAGCCGACAGCAGCTTCACCCCTGAATCCTTAAGATAGTTGTTGTTACTTAGGTCCAGCTCTCTCAGATGGGAAGAGGTGGACTTCAGAGCTGATGCCAGATAATCACAGCAAATGTCTGACAAACTGCAGTTCCTCAATCTAAAAAAATACGATGAAGGACAGGAATTAACGCATATTTTAAGGTGGGGTGGGCCATTCTGGAGATCGCACACATCACATCAGCACACATCAGCACACACACAGAACAGAGGCCGAGGGGAGACATTTGCTGAATTTCAAATTCAGTGAATAGTAACAATCTGTCTCCAAAATGATTCATCCCACCTTTCAATCAGATCGCTTAGGGTCTAAATCTATAGCTCAACCTTGCTATAAGTCGAAGTCATACAATACAGTTACAAGCAGAAAGAAAGAAAAAGTCCAAGCTCCATAGAAATAAATATTGTTATGAGAGCATAATAAAAATACAGTCACCTACATGTAAGGTGAAAAGATGACTACTTGAAGATGGAAGAAGAAGGAGGAGGAGAAGAAAAAGTAAGAGCTGTGTGAAAGTTGTCTGACCTCAGAGTCTCCAGCCTACAGTGTGGACTCAACAGTCCAACAGACAGCAGCTTCACCCCTGAATCCAGAAGATAGTCATTTTCACTCAGGTCCAGCTCTCGCAGATGGGAGGGGTTGGACATCAGAGCTGAAGACAGAACTCCACAATGCCACTCAGAGAGCCCACAGCAAGAGAGTCTGCAAATACATAGTCAAAGTCACGATTAACACAAAAACAGAGCAGAGCTAAAGCTAACTGCAATTAATTAGCATTAGTATGAGTGATGGCAATACTGTTTGTAATTAGTGATAATAATGATTACTGTTTACTGCGGAGATAGCTATAGTCACAGCTATAAACACAGTCAACTGATTTAGAAATAGAAATAGACTTTAGGGTATATAGAGCCAATCATGACTGAGTTACAAATTATTAAATAAACATGAGATTAAAAAAAAAAAAGCTTCAGAGCTTTTTACCTTACAGAATTCATAAAAGTCAATATATTAAGTACATCAAAATTTTAAACTGCACATGTATGAGAAACAGGTTGTTAAGGTGGCTTCACACTATTGATATTCACATGTGGACTTACTGAGCATTTCTGCAGTTTCTCACAGCTGGGAGCAATCTCCGTCTTCCATCACCTGATGTGTTGTACCTCTTCAGGTCCAACACATCTAGAACCTTTTCTGACATCTGTAGCATGTAGGCAAGAGCTGAACAATGAGTCTTAGTGAGTTTCTTCTCTGATCTGTTGTCTGACTGCAGGTACTCTTGGATCTCCTGATGCACTGATTGGTCTTTCATCTCCATCAAACAGTGGAAGATGTTGATGCTTCTGTCAGGAGAGATATCATAAGCATTCATCTTCTTCAGGTTGTTTATTGCCCTCTGGATGCTTTCTGGGCTGCTCGCTGTCCAACCCAGCAGAACTCCTAAGAGACGAGGGTTTGACTCCGATAACAGGCCGTGAAGGAAGCGAACAAAGAGGTCCAGGTGGCCATTTCCACTCTTCAGAGATTTGTCCATAACTTTGCCAAGGAAGTTATTCAGACTTGGCTCGCTGTCATTCTTATCCCAGTCCTCTTCCAAGAAGGTCACCAGAACTTTTATGTTTTTGCTCAGGTAACAGTGGACCATGTACACAGCAGCGAGGAACTCCTGTATACTTAAATGAACAAAGCAGTAAATCATTTTTTGAAAGAGTGCACACTCTCTTTTGAGGATCTCTGTGCACAGTCCCGAGAAGACTACGGCTTGTCTGACATCAAGACCACATTGGTCCAAGTCTTCTTGGTAGAACATGATGTTCCCTTTTTCCAAATGTTCAAATGCAAGTCTCCCCAACTTCAGAAAGACTTCTCTGTCAGTCTGCATCAGCTCTGGTTGGATCATCTCATGCCCCTCATCATACTTCTGCGTCTTCCTCTTGAACTGAACCAGCAGAAAGTGTGAATACATTTCAGTCAGAGTCTTGGGAAGCTTGTTTTTGTTGGCGTTCAACATGTGTTCCAGAACCGCAGCAGTGATCCAACAGAAAATAGGGATGTGACACATAATGTAAAGGGTCCTGGACTCCTTAACATGCAAAATGATTCTGTCAGATACTGGTTCATCATTGAATCTCCTCCTGAAGTAGTCTTCCTTCTGAGTGTCAGTGAATCCTCGTACTTCTGTTATCCTGTCAACATATGAAGGAGGGATCTGACTGGCTTCTGCAGGTCTGGAGGTTATCCAAAGGAGAGCCAAAGGAAGCAGATTCCCCTTAATGAGGTTTGTTAACAGCATGTTGACTGATGATATCTGGGTGACATCAGACACAATTTCATTGTTCTGGAAATCCAACAAAAGCCTGCTTTCATCCAGGCCATCAAAGATGAACAAAACTTTACAGAGAGCAAGACCTTCTGCTGTGAGCATTTTTAATGCTGGATGAAAATCATGAATCAGCCTCAGAATGCTGTACTGCTTGTCTTGGATCAAGTTCATCTCCCGGAATGAAAGCAGAACCACAAGGCTGACATCTTGATTTGCCACACCCTGTGCCCAGTCAAGAGTGAACTTCTGCACTGAGAAGGTTTTTCCAATGCCAGCAATGCCATTTGTCAGAACTACTCTGATCTTTTGGCCAGGTAAGACCTTAAAGATGTCAAGGCATTTGATTGCAGTGTCATGCAGGGTCTCCATTTTGGACATGGTCTCAAGTTGCCACACTTCATGTTGGCTATTAATTCCTTCACACTGTCCTTCAGTGATGTATAGCTCAGTGTAGATCCTATTCAGGAGGGTTCGAGGTCCTGTTTCAGCAGTTCCTTCTAGTGCAAATTCACATCTTTCTTTGAGACTGATCTTATGTTTGTCTAAAATCTCCTTCAGACTGCCAGTGACTGAAAGATAAGCAAAAACAATGAATGAATAGGGTTAAGGACTTATACTGCGTTTCCTAAAAAAAAAAAAATCTGAAGTTCAGTTGTAACTTCAACATGTCACATCTGCCTCCGTGGATTCTTGTCCATTCTGCCTCTCTGGTCCTTTCAGCCACATTGCCACATCCCCAGCCCCCTTCCTTGCCATGCTCTACCTGTCCACCAGATGCCCTCAGACCTTTCCACCACACCTGTCTCAATCACCAAACTCACGCCATCAGCCACTCCCTGCTGCCCTGCAGTTAACCCTTTTCCCACCTGTCCCATCACCTGACCTTTCCTGCCCACCTGTATCTTATTCCCCAATCGCCCTGCCAGCAC
This sequence comes from Chaetodon auriga, assembly GCF_051107435.1. Classification (NCBI taxonomy): domain Eukaryota; kingdom Metazoa; phylum Chordata; class Actinopteri; order Chaetodontiformes; family Chaetodontidae; genus Chaetodon; species Chaetodon auriga. The sequence continues at coordinate 11,431,284 of NC_135083.1, read as the reverse complement.
TGAAATCAGCCTCTTTTCCCCAGTCAGTTTACCCATGAACAAAAATGAACAAACACTTCAATATAAACAACCATGCTAAATGAAGATACATAAAATGTATGTGCACATAGAGATAAAGCACACTATTATCTGATACTAAACACAGTATCCCATATATCCTTAACTATGAACAATGTTAAATAAAATAATAGTCTTCCTCCCCTTACACATTATAGGCACCTATTAATGCCTTTATATCATTTAAAAAATTATGCCAGAACTGGTCATGTTTTTCCTATGTAATCATTAAATCTACCTTTCATCAATTCAAAAGAAACATTATGAGTCATTAGCTTAACTCAGTCAGTAAATTCTGGTCAAGTCTAACTCTTTCAGAGGCCTGTCAGTGCTAAACTAAATTCTGCTTTCACATTCTTGGTGGTAACGCTGATTCTTCTCCAAGTAAACTAAGTTCGGGAGGTTCTCGAAAAGTGTGTGTGAGTGTTTCTCCCTTCAACTTGATGAGTCCAGAGGCATCACAGTTGTGGCACAGAGTATTAGTATATAGTATTAGCAATAGCTTCCATGTGCAGAGATCTATAGGAAGAAGGACAGAAACGCTGACTGCTTTAATTCACAGCCTGAAACACAGGCTACATTTTGCCCTGCACATAAAAGACCTGTCTCTGACACTGAACTGTGTTACTTCTGAGAAATGAGTAGCTGTATTTATGCTAAGAAATGCTTGTATAGGGACTTCCCACACCGCCAGCGGGAGAGACCCTGTTTATAAAGATAACGATGCATGGCAGCAGGATGATAGCAGAGCAGAAGCTGCATGTTGTGTGGCTCACACACGTGATGACAATATTTGCATCATCTGCCGCTGTAATGCTTGAAAGCACTCATGATTTTAATTAATGGTAGGATGACGACCATGAGCCCTCCCTAGCTTTAGCCTATTAGCAAGCTTCATCTGAGACATTGTGACACTGACACTAGTGTTGGATTTTGGAGGTCTAGCAGAACCAGTGAACAACACTCAGCTGCCTGACAACATGTTATGCAAAAAACAGTGAAAAAGTGACTGCAGGGACACAAGAAGATTTGCTTTATAAACTGTATACACCTACATGGCTCCGTGCTTTGTCGACTGGGTGTCTGCACTTCCGGACTTCTGGATCTTTTTCCACACTGGGGACATGAGACACTTTCTGCTGATTTCCACTCTTCCTCACAAGAGGCAATGCATTTCCTGCAGTAGCTGTGTCCACAGTTTGTAGAATCTGAATCCCTCAGGACCTCCTGCTCCTTGATGACCTTATAAGTCCTTTTCCGCTCTCTGTGAAGATAAGGGCATTTTCTTTATAAATCAAAACCATTTATTTATTGTTAACAATATCAACTGTAATTCAGTGTAAAGATGAAGAGATATATATCAATCTGATGTAAGCGTAAAGCAACTCCTTCCACTTTTGTAAGTGTTCTCCATTTGTGGATGCAGGTCTGACTCAATCTTAGGCAAGTTTGTCCATATTGTCCACCTCTGAATGTATACTGAAAAGACAAGTCCAGATTTAATGATGAATTGCATACTCCCTGGGCCAAGAAAGGGGTGGTCACCCTACTCCAGAGTGTACCCTAGTCTTAGTGAGTTTCTTTGATCATGTTGTCTTTGCGATATGTCTGGTTATCGCCTCATAACATTTATCATGAGCCCTAGTCCACTGTTGCACAGGTATCTCTTAAAACGTTTTATTTCCTCCTTCATTCTCAAAAAAAAAAAAGTTTTAAAAAACATCTGTCCATATGAAAGCACAAAACACAATTTAAACACTGTCAAGAGCATGCCAAACCACAGGCAGCTCCATTTTCAGTGACCCAAAACTACATCTGTGTGTGAACAAAGGCCAAAACGTATAGAAAATGCTGGATTTTGACAAATACCCATGTACATGTGGTCTTTATCTATCTATCTATCTATCTATCTATCTATATAGATATATGTATGTATGTATGTATGTATAAAATTCTCTGTCATTCCAGATCCAGCCACTCCCTCCTCCCCTGCAGTAACCCCTTTCCTGTCATTTACCTCACCTGGCCTACTCAACCCATTCCTCACCTGGCCCTCATTTTCCAATCAGCCTAGCAGTACTTATGCCGGCCCTTCTCAACTCATTCCCTGCCAGATCGGTTGCCTGTCCGATCTTCCTGTTTGTACCATTACTTGATCTTTGTACCTTGGATTCCCAGCTTGCCCCTTGTCAGACAATTTTGCTTTTGACCCTTACCTTCTTAATTATCTTAGCCAGACCAAGCTCTCATTGTCCTGGAGAACAGGTGAATGCACTGTGGCCCGACCATCCATTTTGTATCTTCCTACCTAGTAAAAGGCCAGCCTCACCAGCAGTATGGAGAGCAATGTGAGCTGAACAATTGATCCAGAAATGGCCTCTAACCTTCTGCTCCACACTCAGCTCATCCTGTCTGGACAATATCACTACATTTCATTGTTTACTGACTGGCGGAGAACACCTTTGCCACTCAGCTGCGCATCAGCCCTGCTAATTTTGGATCCTGCTTATAATGCATATTACAGTATAACCATGGCTGTTTTTGTTATACATTTTACAAAATCCAAAATAATTAAAAAAAAAAAAAAACAGGTGAAAAACTTAAAATACTGACAAAATCACAGCATAAATTACAATTAGCTGTGTTCATCTGGAGTTAGCATTTAAAGTTTTCACACTGAGGGACACAGGTGCACAATCAGCAGCTTACAACCTAATTTCCTGCTTCCTGCAGTGATGACTTTCTTCTTGCACCCAGAAACACGACAATTTTTTTTATGAATGAGGACTTAAAATCTAGGTGAAAATCACAAAATCCTCTCTTTCTAAAAGATATAGGTATTTTTTGGGTGAAATGAGGCTTGTGGCAGCTTACGCAGTCATGGAAGTCATTTATAGCCACATGTCCACGACCTATCTGTCACAGCAGGCCGTCCATACAACAATGCTGAGCGATACATCCTCACTGTGACACGGCTGTCTGCTGTCAGAAATTTAACTCCCTCCACCTCACCATCATTTAGTGGAATGTAAACTTTGAATGATTTTAATTTGTCTTCATGTTCATTAAATGTTGTGTATCTCAGGCTCTGTGAGTTGTGAGTTAAGTGACGTGAGTGAGACCTGAATTTGCAAATTAATTTGGTATGAAAGCCTGCAGTCATAAGCACACAGGTGCATGATGAGGAGTCTGATCTGGAAACACCAAGTTTTTTTCTGACATATTATGTAAACACGGGTCTGTTTTCTGTTGTAAATGGGATGGTTCAACAGTAAGCAAAGAGAATAAGAAGAACTCTTACTTTGTGTTTAATAGTCCAGGTTGATTGCTGAAGCCAAGAGGAGTATCTTTGGACCGGTCACTCTTCATGGACAGACAGGTGGAGACTGGAGACCCTGCTCTGCCCTCCTCGTCTTTCCCACAAACATTCGTTCTTGGTCTAATAGGAAAGTCAGTCACAAACAATTGAGGGCTGTTTACAGCATCCATGAAGAGGTTAAAGGAAATACGCAATACATGAAACATTGATTGATTTAGTCCCTGAAGCAAAGAGAATAAGGACAACTCTTACTTTGTGTTTAATAGTTCAGGTTGATTGCTGAAGCCAAGAGGAGTATCTTTGGACCGGTCACTCTTCATGGACAGACAGGTGGAGACTGGAGACCTCGCTCTGCCTTCCTCGTCTTTCCCATAAACATCCATCCTTGGTCTAGCAGGAAAGTCAGCAATGCCAAGCTCACGTCAGACTCTGAAATCAGTGTGACTCACCGCAGGATGCTTCTGTAGATGACCGCCCAGTTGTCACCTTTTGGGACTATCTTGTCGCATACATTTGCTATTTAATGACAGCAGACAAGGGCTAATAATGGACTATTTGTATTTAGCTAAGGTTGAGTTTGTGGGTCATATTATTAGTAATAACAGACGGGGTACAGAGGGTAAGCTCGATAATTCTAAAAGGACTGAAAGCACTGGTCTTATTTCACATTAATTCACATACTAATTTGCATTATTGTTTTCAATCTTGTACCAAACAAACAGAAACTTGTTGCGTGTTTACTTTAACGTCCACTGAGTTTTTTCAGTATGAAATTCCGACTTGCATTGAAATTGCTTCAAGAAAGAATCTCTTTGCAGCCAGTAAGGACAAGAGGAGCAAGTACACTGACTCATTATGCTTTCAATATAATGTACATTTGAGTATGCAAGTTTTTTATTTAGATAGACTTGAGGGGTTAAAGAGGGTCTCTGACAGCTAAAATGAAAGCTCAGCAGTGGTGGAAGAAGTAGCAAAATCACAGTGTGGAAATACTTCACAAAAGCACAAAAAGTATTAGTATCAAAATAAACAAAGTGCCAAAAATTAATAGTATTATGCAGAAAGTCCCATTTCATAAAAATGCATCTTATTCAACTGGTTCAAAATTCCATACTAATATATACATCTCTTTAATGTTGCAACTAGCAGAAGTGGGATTCATTGTAAATAAAAAGTAACTAATTAAGGTTATCAAAAAAAAAAATGTTGTGGAGTTAAAAGCACAATGTTTGCCTCTGAATTGCAGTGCAGCACCTTCACCTATCAATTAGCAGAACTGGAAATACTCGAGTACAGTACGAGAACCTCAAAATTATTCTTAAGTACTGTGCTTGAGTAAGTGTACTCATTTACTTTGCTCCTCTGCAGCTCACAGGCCTGAGACTAACTGCAGAGAGGAGTTAACTGCTGCCATTGTTTTCAATCATGCTTCATAAAGTTAGTTTCACTTTTGATCGCTCGAAAGAGGAAACATGGACCACGAAGGAACTTCCGCACAATGATACAGAAGAATAACAACGGTGCTGTAATATATAAAGCTATACTACCAGCTACTACTACTAATAAAAATAGTAATAATAACAATAATAACAGTGAAGCCTTATATTTCTGTCATTTGAGTCATGCGCTCAGGAACACCTCTGGCTTATTTCTAAAAAAAAAATAAATAAATAAATAAATAAAATAAAATAAAATAAAATAAAATAAAATAAAAAATTAAGGAGTGCGTCATTGGAGAGATGTGGAGTTTGTTTCAAGAAAGGCCATACAATTTCACATTTTAAATGTACTTTAAGCTTTTTCTAATGGCTTTTAGATGAATTTAACCCCGTGAATATCTTAAAATCATATTTAATAGCATAACCATGCACAGCAGCGCCAACCGTACATACCATTGACTGACCTCACTGGACTTTTTAGCCGTTCATTTCCACAAATCCGTCCAATATCTCCACGTATATATCTCCACACAGTGCGTAAAAGAAATAGAAATTGTCACGTCGTCTGACTTCTCGAGTCCCGTTTCCGCTGTCAGCCCCCCGCACCGCCTCAAGCGCGTTAGTGCCCCCTAACACTCCCATGGTAGTTTCACTATGAGGTGTCGCCTCCCTGCCACCAAACCAGTACACCAAACTGGCCACCACAGACCATTAAATGTCTCTCTTCCGGCTTTTCAAAATAAGTCGACACAGTTCAGTTTAGTTTTCAGGTCACGCTTTCAATCAATAACCAATATCACGTCGACTTCCGTTCCAATGACGTTATTTTCAGGCACTTTATCAACATCCTACTCAGAGCAAAACAGGCAAACGGGAACAAATGAAAACTTGGGGGTGACAAAGACTCGTAAAAGAGATGTGAAATTTTATTGAGATTGTGTGAGAATACAATCATTATAAAATAACAATAATATAATAAACTAATTGTTAATTGTTGGGTCACATACTAGACTGGAAACACAGGGCGCCAGAAAAAAAAGCATATATTGTCCCTCGAAATCAGATCTCAATAAAAAGAAGCTCACTTGAATCTTTATCTCCTAAAATCAGCTGTTTCTTCATGGGTTGTTCATCATTTGTGGCTGCTGTGTCAGTTTCCATCAGTTATCACAAACATCCACAAAGGAGGTTCAAGTAAATTCAATTTAACTTACATTTACTAACATCTGATGACCACCAACAGGGTTTTGACCTCCAGATGTAAACTTCAGGGTGACTAACCAGTTCCAAAGTTGGGCCTTTCTGGCATCAGTGCTCAAGATTGCTGCAGAAATGCTGCGATGGTGCATCACAGTTACAAAGAATTCTGATAAGACAAATATGTGTTTTGAATCAGCTTCAGTCTCTTAGTATTATATCATACATGCAGCCATCAGATACATATTTCAGAGCTTTTTGCGCATCATCTGGTAATTACACGTATGTAACACCAGAGGGGGTCATACACTCATGTGTGTCTGGCTGCTGTATGTCCACTTGAGGTGGGCCAAGGACTGAGACGCCTCAGTTCTTTTCAAGATAATTGATCTCTTTCTAACAGCATAAATATACCTCAACAAAAGTGCACAATTGTTGCTTTAGATGTTAAAGGAATGTGGGACATATGTTTTTCATAACATAAAGTAATTTACATGAGAAATAAGTGGCTTTCTACCAGAGTTTGTTGTTCTGGGACATTGAATAATTTAATTTCTTCACTCATTACGTTACCAAAAATGTCAATTAAGCCATAGTTGTTATCAAAAACAAACAAACAAACAAACAAAAATGTGTCATCTAATTATGCTTTAACTTAGATATTATATATTTAACTTCAGACTGATATTCATTTATATATATATATACAGAAGTACTGACATGTTAGGTTTTCTGCACAATTGATTGATAAAAACATGGGATGAGCCTTTGTTATTCAACCAGGAAGGTTATCTCACAGGATGTATGGAGAACCACATTGCCCTGGTGCACTGTGGGCACAGACACACACACACACACACACACACACACTCACTCTTGCACATCCTGTGGCACTGTGGCAGGCAAGTAATATCCACCACACACACTCACACTGTTCGCCGGCAGGACCAAGGCCAACTGCCTGCTAGTATTTTTATAATCTTCATCCTCCCTGACCTATTGCTCCCCTCCTGGCGCCAGTGGTCTCAGCCCTCCCCCTGCGATGCCTCAACCTTACACACACACACACACACACACACACACACACACACACACACACACACACACACACACACTTGCAAACACACATACTCCTGTACACTCGGCAGCCCCTCCACGGATAATTGAGACCAGCTGTTGCAAGGTGCCTCTTCCCCCGACCCTGCACCCCTCCTTCACCCTGCTGCTGCTGCTGCTGCACTTGCCTTTCTGGCAGAAAGCTACTCCAAAGACCCCCCTCCCCTTCCTTTCTCTGCCCAAACTCACATCATCTCCTTCTCACATGCCTCTGAGTGCTCTTCCCATCAGCTGTGTTGATTGATTAGTGTGTTTTTGTTTTGTTTTGTTTTGTTTTTTTTACTCTTTATCGGTCATTAATGATACTTCAGTTCAGTTCATTCTTGAGTAAGCACAATGCATTCAGTCTTTAACTAGTTTAATTTACAGCATTTTAGATTGTACAGTCGTGAAAATCAAACTTCTGCATTAATTATGACCCATCAAAGTGGTCTGAGGCTCAGCTGTGAAGAAAATTAGTCCTTTTATAAGGCACTCCGTGATGTTCAAAATTGATCATCAAGGCCAAGCTGAGTTTAATGTTGGACAGAAAATTAATCAGTAACTATTTTGAATGAATTATGGTACTAATTTAGAACCAAAGTGTCGAACAATCCCTGCATAAAGGTTCTCAATTGTAAGGACTTGCAATGTTTTTGTGTAATAGTCATGTGCTCGTTGATAGATCATTTTTGGGTTTTGGATTGTTGGTTGAACGTAACAAGCAATTTAAAGGCCTAAACTAAGATTTCACAAATCAAAACAAACATTTATTTCTTTATCATTATTTACTTGTGACATTTTATTGACTAAACATTACATCAATTAATCGAGAAAATATATCATTGATAATGAAAAAATCATTAACCACCCCTTGGTCGCCCCCTTGGTTCCTCCTCTGGGTTTTGGTATATTTGGGAAGAGAGACATGACCCAACCAGTGGTGTCTGCGAGCCACTGATGGTTGGAATTTGTGGAGTTTGGGAGAGGAATGGAGGAGGCGAGGGGCAGGAGGAGGGTTGGGACAGGCATGTCAGACTCTCTTTTCCAGCTGGTCCTGAGGGGTCAAACTGTGTGTGGATGTGTGCATGTCATGGCCTCTCATTAGGGGGTGAGACGCTGCGGCTCCAGACCCCCATGGTAGGATTGCTGGGTGAGTCTGCAATGATCCTGCCACTTTGATGCCCCTGACCCCCATCCCCCCCACCAGGAGGTTAATGAGCCACAGTGAGCTCTGCAGGCGTGCTGTTTTGTGTGTGTGTGTGTGTGTGTATGTGTGTGTGTGTGTGTAGATTTGAGGTGGGGGCATTAAGAGGAGGTGCAAGGAACCTCCAGACCCCTGATATGCTTTTTACTGTGGTCCCAAGCAGCAGTCAGATCAGATGACCCGGCTGTGTATGTTTGGATGTAGAGAATAATATTAGAATAACTCTGAAATAGCTAAAACAGCACCTGCTCCTCATGGTGGATTTATCCATTCCTGCACAGTGAATGAACAAAATAACATAAAACTTTCATGTAAATGGACTTTAAAGGTTTGAAGTAACTAAATCAGCACTGAAAACAGTGTTTTGAGGGAGCATCATATCAGGTTTTGTGCCATTTAGCAGAATTCATCATCCCATCTTTGTCTGGACCTGCTCCTTAAAGCTTGGGGGAGCTTCCTTTTGCTAAAATTATCTTCACATTCAGACAGCAATCAGTAAGTCAAATTTGCTGACAAAAAAGAAAAATATCGTGGCATTTATTTATTTATTTATATATTCATTAAAAGAGCCGTCCTCTCATCGCAGCTCCTCAACGCTCCCTCGTGGACTCCAGCAGTAGTCAGGCAGGGCACGTCATGTGTTTTGAGGGAGTAGCTTTGGAGGGGAGTATGAAGGGAAGAGATGGGATTTTTCGGTTGGGAACTTTCAAAACCATCATCAATTAATCACCAGCCCCAGCTTTAATCAACATGAGGCTGGAGGAGAATCTGTCATAAACAGCAGCTTGGTGGACTTAATGACCCCAATCACCCTGATTTGAGACAGTTAAGCAAATTGAAACTTTTTTTATAGTTTTGCCACATTTTCCATCATTACAGCTGGATTTAATTTAATACAAATTTAATTTGAATAGATAAATCATATTACATAAATAATTTCAGTAAGAAAATCCACAAACTTTTTCAAAGTCTTGTGGATTTGGGGACAGTTTCCCCAAAGCAACCATGAGAATTTTAACCTTCTTTCGCTGCACACTCTCTCAGTTGTCTCATGTTGCCTTGAAATCTCAAACACTGTCAAACATTTTCAGAGCTGCCAAATGTTGCTAACCAGCACTGAAATTAAAATGACCCACCTCTGTGGCAGTGTTTGTGATTGAGTATGTCTACACATCCAAATGCATGAATTTTACACTGTGAGGCAGAATGAAACTCTGGAGTTGAGTTTGATTCACTGCCTTAATCGTCAGTAATTACTGACCATAATTGCTAGTCTTTTTTTTCTCTCAATTTCTGTTCATCTCTAACATCTGCAAATTGCCCCAGTATTACTTCGCATAGCTGAGCAGGCAGTGGAACATGAATGTGTTGTTTTGGGCGGGGCAGTGCAAGCCCTGGCCTGCAAAAGGAAGGCATGGCAGTCCAAAACAGGTGCTCAGACTCTCTTTTTTTTCCTCAATTCTTTTCATCATTCACTCGCTTTCCCTCTTTCTTCTCCCCACACCTGTCGAGGTGTGAGAACTCATGCTGGTTCAGCCGAGCAGCTTAGCCAAACCTAAATAGCATATACTTTATCTCCTCTGCCACCCCCGTCTGCTGTCCCCAGTCACTCCCCGCTGCCCCTTGATGTAAGGTGTTATTTTAGGGTTGATAAGTTGTGTGTCTTTGAGCTCTGCAGCTTAGGCCAAAAAGGGGAAGGGACAGAAAGGCAGAAGTGGGAGAATGGCATGGCTTGTTTGGAGCAAATTTGAAACCCTGTAATTAAGAAAAAATGTTACAGATGGGTGAAAACGAAATGATCCACAACCTGTTACATTACACATGTGCCTTCTGCTCAGAGCTGAAGGGTGTTGGGTGTTTTTACTGTAATCGCACTGTAAAAATCAAATTTTGGGGACCTCTAGTGATTTGATCCTGGTTTGATTGATGGCCTCACCACGAGACAGGTGGTCCCTGCCCCCTGGTGGAGCACCTTACTGGGTCTGCAGTAAGCCGTCATCCCCCCTGTCTGTTGTCACCATGACACAGATCAAGATTTACCCAGCTGTTTAGGCCCTGTGGATGTGCAGGAGCATCAGTGGCTAGAGAAAGTTTCCAATTATCAGCCAATAGAAGAGCATCACTATCCACTGAAAACCACCAGAGTTGGTGATTCTGAATTTTCCAGATAACCTGAATGATTGAATCTTCCTTTATGAGTTTAAAGAAGAATGAACCTGCCCATAAAACTTTCCAGAGTACAAGAGTTTAGCAGTGAGTTACCTTACAGCATAAAATAATGAAATAAACATTTTTACTTACTCCAATACACAGCTGGGAATTTAAAAATATTCTGTGGTGTAATGGCATGAAGGTAATGTGATCATTTTTCAAACTTCCCCTCTGTTTGGTTTTTCCTCCATTATCTTTCTGTTTAACACTCCGCTCTTAGGTGGAAACAGCAATGAATTGTAGACTTTGAAGATGGTGCCAGCATTAAAATAGAAAAAATGTCTCAAGTTATCTGAAATCTGACAGGCTCTTTGTAACATCCCGCAGCTGGTAGCTTGTAAGTACAGTTAAAGAGTAGATAAAACGTATCATGCATTCATTCAGACCCACTTAATGTTTTAAATTTAAGATGTGGGATTTGAAAGCGAAACAAAACTGAACAGAATTTATTAAAATGTCAACACTATGTTTACACACCATCGTGGTAGACGCCTCAGCTACAACCAGAAGTGCAGTTGATTTTCCTTATAAGAAAATCCTCTTTCCATTACATGAATATTCACGGAAACGTGTTCAAATGTGACATATTCTGGTGTGGAACTGACTTCCCGCCTACCTCTGCATGATCATATTTTACATGAAAACACCACTTACTTACTCTGCAAATGTGAAAATGAACTGTACCGCGGTACTTTAATTTGTTTTGCTGATGAATTGTGATCAAACCTAACAGTGAATCTGCTTGGAGCGGTATAATTCCACTGAAACTGATTTGGGCACATCTGGAAAGGCTTTATGGGAAGATTCTGGTTTCAAATACTGTGTTTGTGTGTGTGTGTCTTTGGGTGGCTGTCATGTGGGAATCCTCTCAGCATTCTTCACAGGGGGCTGTTTTCTTTGGCTTTCAAAAAAAAAAAAACAAGCTCTCAGGTAATGACTTCAGTGTGTTGGTGTGTTTTTATTTCATTTGTGTGACACCAAATTCAAGCATCCAGTAAGCACAGCGGTCTGTGTTTCATACGGGGTGGCATGTTTGTGAGGCTGGTGCATGTGTGTGTTTGTGCGTGTTTGGGCACATGTGCGTGCATGCATGCCATCCTCTACTCCTCTCATCTGGTCAGGCCCTCTAGCTGGTAATCTGAGCATAGAGATTAGAAAGAAAAACAGCAGAGAAGAATGTCTTTGGTTGAGCCAGCGAGGAATTTACAATGGCCTTCAGGCTGCTTTGACCTCTCCCTCCCTTTCTCTCTCTCTCTCTCTCTCTCACTCACACACACACACACACACACACACACACACACACACATATCCCTAAAGGAAAATTCATTTGTTTGTAACCCAGGTCTGATTTCATCGTTCAGTTATGATCCCATTTTATTCACCAACTTCAGTTAAGATCTGAGGATGCACTGACATCACTAGAAAGGAGTCCAATGTGCGAAGCAACAGTCGGGCACGTGATCGCACAGGTTAGGAACAAACCCTCAGTTCAGACATCTCATTTTTTTGGAGCTAAAGCAAAAGTGACACACCTACCATGTTGGCATTAGAGTAACCTTCGCAGTGGTGGATCGAGCTATCAAATTATTTGATGCCAAAAAAAAAAAAAATCCTCAGGTTAGGTTCTGAGATTGCCACTGTCTTCCACACGGACTGCTTACCTGCATGCCACCTGCATTACCAAAGCCTGCTCAAACGTGATTGGTCAACACCACCCTGACTACAAATGGAAACCGGAACACTTCCATGCTGCCAAAGTCTGTCCCTTGCCGACAGATCCTGTGTTCATATGCAGAGATCTCTTTCTGGAGAATAATTTGATGCTTCATAAGGTTTATTATTAACATTACAGGGAATTTTATCAAATTTGATGCAGAATATATTTTAAAAAGAAACAAACATTGCCTGAATCATGATGTATAGACTTTTATAGTAAGAAGTATTATTATTTGTTTTGTTAGTTTCTGTGTTAGCCATTTATGGATTCCCAGGTAGTAATCACAGCTGGAATAAAGAAATTTTTAAAACACATAGAATAAATGCAATGAAAATAGTACATAGACATGACAAAGATTGACATAAGATAAACATAAAGAATATTCACTTGTACATAAATATGCAAAACACTGAAATGTAAAGCACTTACAGCACAATTTCTATGCATTTTAAATACTGTTGACCTTTTCATCTTGTACTTTGAAAGAATTGCTGTCATGAGATAATTCAAACAAATTGAAACTGAACAGTCATATTTACATTTGACTTATGTTTTTCGATTCAATTAATCATTTCTTTTCAACTGGAAGTGAAACAATCAAAAAATAAGTGCATTAGTCTAAGCTACTATAAACGTGCCAATCACATTGTTCCAGATATATTTTGTGTAATCTGAACATTTCTGTTGCTACTGGACTGATACTGAAACTGGTGAGTAAAATCCTCATCACAATCCATGAAAATGATGAAAACTTCAAAATAATATGTGAAAACTGTTGTCGCTGTTGGACATAGCGAAGATATGTTTTCAGACGTCTCCATCTGTTGCCGCACGGATGTAATGGTCCAACAGCTTGCAGTGATGTCAGCGTGCGGGCAGAGTTGACACCATGTTGTAGGACAGACAAGGAGTTCGAGGCAGAAAGCTCCGATAGAGTTCTAGTTTCAGAGGGACAGCTGTGTGGACACTCAAGACAAACTGGCAACCAGACCACCTGATCTGACCCCCCTCGCTCAGTCACAGCCCAGCAACCTGCCTTCCTCCCAGACAAACCTCAGCCAGTGTGTGTGTGTGTGTGTGTGTGTGTGTGTGTGTGTGTGTGTGTGTGTGTGTGTGTGCGACAGAGAGAGGAGGGGTATACAGGTCTTTGGACAGACGAAGGGGACAGGTGTTAGGGACAGGAGGTGCCGTGTGGCCCGGAGGCGTGGTCAGGTGGTGACACACCTGTCCCTACTTGCACAAGAGGGTCTAGTTACACATACACACACACACACACACACACACACACAAGCATGCACATCAGTCTGACCATGTGTTCTGACATGCAACGTTAAGCCAACGAGCCTCTCGTGCAATGTGAATCTGCTCAGTGTGACAAACCAGGGCTGATTCTTGTTATGCCAAAGACAACATGGCGAGCTCACTCTGTGGCAAAGCAACGTGATCGTTCTGTGAGAAGTGAGGGGGCACATGAATTGAGCGGCGGGCACGCAATACAAGGCTCTGTGTGGAGATTTGGTTACCTTGAAAGTGTGTGTGACAGAAAAACGAAAGAAAGTGTCTGGATGTGATTAATTGTTGTTTTTGACGCACAGTGGCTTAAGTGTCTTCGTGATCTCTGTGGATCATGTGGCTTGTTGTGCTGATGCAAATGGAGCAAACGGCTCCACAGCAGGCAAATTGATTAAGAAAGGATCGCATAAGACCCAAGGCTCATGCTTGTTCCTTGAAACTCTTTATTTTAGCATAAAATCGATGGTAACTAACAGCTCAGTAAATACTGTTTAGAGTATCAGCCCGCTGCAAATGTACATTAATCCAGTCTGAATGACTCAGAAACGCTTTCATTTGATTTTGAATTCTTCTGATTTCTGAGATCTAAAGTACGATATAGCTTGATGTCCCTCTGTGCTCCCTTTTTAAAAGAGTGTAAGTGGACACCAGTGTGTGTGGCACATGCAGTGTTTCTGTAAAACCTTGGAGATGGGGGGAGATAGACGTCTGGCCCTGGGGTTTGGATTTCAGGCAGGTGCATTCGCCTGCCCTGCGGCTCCTGGAGGGACAGGATAGGACGGGACAAGGCGGGAGGAGGAGGAGAAGGGAGGCAATCTCTGCAGTCACACACACACACACACAAACTCAAGATCCCCAACTCAAAGACTGATCTCCACCCGTCTTAGCCCCCCTCCCCAGCACCCTCCATATCCCTCATTGACTGGAATGCGTCGGGACAATAGAACTGTCCTGGTCCTTCGGCTGGCACTCCCCTGGGCCCACACAGGCCCTGACAGGAGGACAAAAGTGCACCTTGCACCTCTCAGCACCAGTAGCAGCACCCTGGGGGCAAATACCTGAATACCTGTGGTAAATAAGAGGGAGAGGAGAGAGAGAATGGCACATGAGGCAAGAGAGAGAAAAGAGAGAGGGATGAATGAAAGAAAAAGGAAAAATAGTCGACACAGGCGATTTTATGCTCTCAGCTGCCAAGTGTAACACAGACTCATCCAGAGGTCCAAGAAAAACACGACAGCGGTCTTCCTATTTTGATATCCTCTCCTCTCTTACTATAGTAATTCATTATGTCGCTCATTCTTTCATATCTATTCTGACACCTGCTTTCTTTGCACCATCCCCCCAGTATGTACTCTCCACGTCTTACTCTCTGTCAGTACACTCTTGCTCGTGTCAGGACTTGCAGGCTGCTGCCTAGCTTACTCTGTGTGTGGTTTGTGCACATTTGGCTCAGACGCTCCTTTTCTTGCAGCACATTTAAGCCTGATTGGCTCATCGTTGAAATATATCTCAGTACACGCCTCTGATATTTCTGTCTAACAACTGGATGTGCAGGAGTTCTCTGATTTCACTGATTCCTTATTGAGCAGCAGCTCTCAGTAAATCAAGGCCCAAAGGGTTTCCCTCGGAGTAATCCCTGTATTTCACTGACTTGTCCCCACGCTCTGGGTGAATGTGTGCTAATCAGTGAAATGAAGTGTGTTAAGCCACGGTCACATTACCGCTGATGCAACCGCAATCACTTTGCTCTGTGCAACAAACGTGGGCGTAGTGAGACTGTGAGGTCATGCTACAGGATGTGTTCTGGAGGGGAGAACAACTTTTAATAAAAGGTACAAATACCTCACCACTGCTTCTGTTCTTAAGTAGAGGGCGTTGATGGAAAGTACTGATATTTCATGCTTAATCTAACTGTTGTACGGGATGCTGAATATTCTCATTTTTGCACCTGCATGCACATTAGCTTTTAGCCTCCCACTACTGAGACAACCAGGGAAGCCAACACCAAACAGCTAGGAACTTAGCTGCCAAAGTCCTCTCTGTTAAAATATTGATAAAAGAACAACTTCATGGAGCATGTAAAGAATGTGGTTAAGGGATGGTTAGGTAGGAACAAAAATCACTTGGTTTCAGTTAGGAAAAGATCATGCTTTGGCTTAAAATACGCGGCTTAATCACCACAAACACACCTGGGAAATATCCCATCATCTCATTAAATATGCCCAGTTTTGTCGCCTCGAACGCGGCAGCTGTCTGCTGCTTGACAGTCGTCTCCTCTCATCGTCTCATATACATGGAACAGTAATCAGAGCTACGTCACATCGACACCTATTCTAGATACATGTGAAACATACAGATTTAACGTATCCGTGGTTTGCAGGAAAAGTACAATGCCAACATTTCATTCTGTCAACTGGGCTACAGTAAATCACGCCATCTCCCTTTTCGTTTGCATTACATAACATTAATCAAGTGTAATTGTGCCAGATGGCAGGAGCCTGCGAGATCAGATTCCGAGATGTGTGATATTCAAGCCTGAGGTCACTGTGACATCAAGCGTCTCTATTTGTCAACCTTGTACAGTTAAGTGTGGTGGTGGTGGAAGAAGTATTCAGATCTTTGAATTCAGTAGAAGTAGCAATGCTACCTCGTAAAAATACTCCAAGACAAGTGAAAGTCTTTCAAGCATTATTTTATGAACCAGTTTTCCTATGTAAAATCTTAATATCTATAGCTGTCAGATAAATGAAGTAAAAGCACAGCATTTTCTTTAAAGTAGAGGTTTAAAGTAGTGATATATATTATATTACACTCAAGTATCTTATCTATAAACTCTTTCTTCATTTAATTTGCCTATTTATATCAACCCCTGATGGATTTTATCATAGACTTTATCCATATTGCCCCAACAACTTGCTCCTTGCATGATTATGTAAGTGTAATTGTATAATTGGGTGCAATGGAAAGCACAAGCCTGGAAACCTCTGTTACACACAACGCATCTCATCTGTTTACTCTCCTGTCCCTTTATGGCTCATCCTCTACCCTCTGACCCTTTTGGACAGAGAAGGTCTGTGTTTAGGAGGAAACACAGCACCAGCACATAACACACACAGGCGCACACACACACACCATTGAAAGGGGACAGCAGGAGTGCGGAGGTGGGCAGGAAATGGCGTGTACCCCCTCCTAAGGCCACATCCTGTCCTTGGGTAAAACTGGTTTATTTGTCCAGAGATCTGAGCTCTTTGTGTGCACAGAAGCATCCATGTCAGGTTGCCTGTTAAGACTTAATGCAAACCCTGAAACCATCCAGAGTTATACAAATCTCTCACAAGTAAAGCATCCACGGAGAGTGTATCTCTCTGCCCTCTCAGCCCAAGTCATTGATCAAGTGTGCATTGCAACATGTGGCATTCCTCAGCAAATTCTACTCCCTACTGATTTGATAAACGGCCCACAAAACAGAAACACTCATTCTTCACCAGTCACCCACTAACCCACCCACCTCCCTCCTCCACCTCCTCCAGTGCCCAATCTCTTTCCCTCAGTCTCTTCTCCCACGTTGCTCTGTCTTTTCCTCCTCCCATTGTCGTCTTCTTACCCCCAGTTCGCCCTCTCCTTGAAACTGCATGCTATTAGTTTCCCCCATGCTATGTGCCTGTTATTTTATACAGCCTGGAGAAATGCTGTCAGCCTGTAGAAATCTAAATCAGATTTTCTTAAAGCAACATTATGCAAGAATTTGAGGGGTTTTTTTGCAACTTGGTGCCCCTCAGTGCAGTACTCCCAGTACTGCACTGAGTACAGTACAGTACTCCCCCCCTGAGTGCAGCTCACTTTTAAACCACTGTCGTGAATACAAATCACCCTCTTCCTCCGTCAATATCCTCTTCAGTCTCTTCACCTCTGACATGATGTCCATATTAACAATACTGAGCTAGCTTTGTTACTTTGTGGTGTGTGACGTTGTGCTGTACCCACTCAACTCGAGCTACGTAGCGCAGGAACAGGCTTTTGAGGCGCAGAGTGGGAATGAAAAAGGTGCTGTTCTCTCTGTTACAAGTCATTGTGTCATTAAAATAATTTTGAAGCTGCTATTTTAAGGTAAAATAGTTGCATGGTGTTGCTTTTGAAAGACAGGTAGACGAGACAGTGCAGCTCCAGCAGAGGAGGTTGGCGCTGAAGTTTTGAGCAGTGGCATTGTGCAAGAGCGCTTGTGAGAGGGTTTGAAACTTTAACCCAGTGACTTAACCTTCTTGGCTCGAATCTGATCCTCGAGTGATTCAGCTCTGAAACCCCTGCCAGCTCTGATTTCAGCAATATACTGTACGCTGTCTCTTCGTTGAACCCCTGACAGAGACACTTCACAGAGACCCACAAACACGTTCACACATCCGTGTACACACAAACAGCTGTAGCCGCACCCAGATGCTTTATATCAGCACTTTTTGGAAGAGCTGTGTTTATACAAGGCTGACAGGCCGCTTCCTGTGTCCCAAACATTACTACAAACACATACACTGAGAGCAGACCGGTAGAGGGAGGAAACTGCAATTTCAGCTGTCAAAAATGTTAGTTCTACGTGTTGGAGAGGGTTTGTTTCAGCGCTAACATGCACAGAGGAGTTTATACAGCCCCGTAATCTGCTCTCTTACACACATTCGAAGCCCCACTTATGACTCTCCACAGGATAATTGTTTAGAAAGAGGCATATATGCTCTGTTTCCAAGATGACGGCACTCCGGCTGTAAACTGTCAAACATCAGCTTTTGTGTACACAAAACCTAAGTTGAATTCATGAAGCATCGTCCAAGCTTCCAATTCACTTGGGAATCTGCAAAAAGGAGCAATTTAATTTTTATTGTTTTCATTTATTAGACTGAGGCAATAATGCTTAGACATTCTTTCCATGGGAATAACACATGTGAGGAATTAAAATGAATGGCAATTCCCCTTCTCTTCGTAATTAGGTCAGCACAACATTATTTCCTGTTAGGGGAAAATCAAATTATTACTCTGACCCAAGAGCAGACTGCAAGGCCAGCAGACAGAGCAGCCCTCTTTTTCTGTTAGATGATGGTATTGTATGTCTGTCACTAATGGCACAGGAATGTCACATTAGTCAGGGGCTGCATGCGTGACGCTGCGAACATTAAAACACTTTGAGGGGACTGATATGATATTACACACACACACACACAAACGCAGACATTGAAAAAGAAAGGTGACAGGTCCAGTGATCTCATTGCCTCAAAGCTACAGAATGATAGACTGCCTCCTACACACTGCAAAACAGAAAAATGTCCCTCTAGCAAGATGTCAGAGTTAAATTTCAAAACGGCCGAAACACATAAGAAATGACAGTCTGTTTGGTGACATGTTTTTTATTGAATTTGTAGAGGTAGACTTTAGATATCCCAGGGAGAACATGGAATATTATCTAACTCTGAAGCATTATTTGACATGCAATATGTCTTCTCCATCTTTTAACTCATCCAACCCTGCTGCCCTTTCTCTGTGCCCACTAAATCCGATGCTGTCTGCAGTTCAAGCGGAGTTCAGTCCTCGGCGGCCTGCCTTTCTGACTCACTGCCTGTGTAGGTGTGCAGCAGCCAAATGATTCTCACCTCTCGCTTCAAAACAGCCCCAGAGAGGTATAGGCAGACAAATGAAAAATCCCCCTTGATCAAAGTAACTCTCTTCATTCAATATGCTTGCATCTGTGTGCTCGTGCACGCATGCAGCCTTTTGGGTGCTGTTTACACTGGGCAAGCTAAGTCATGCAATCTGATCCCAAGCTTTTTGAGAGGCTCCTCAACACCCCCGCCCACACATCCACCTCTCAACACTGAGAGCTATTGGAGGAAGCGCGTTGTTACCTCACTAAGACATGCTGGCGTCAGTGTGTGTGGGTCAGGAGGGCAATGGGGATTGTAGACACATTGCTGCCATATGTGCACCCTGGATGTTCACCCTCAGCTGGGCTCATAAGCACAGACTTCCTCCAAAAGTTCCTACAAGGTAACCAGAGTTTAACTATTACTGAGCAGATGGCTGCACAGGCTGCGTGGGATCTGTCAGGCCTGAGGTTCTGCCAGCGCTGTCCGGAGCCTGACTCTCTGGGGTGTATTTGTTGGTCCTGTGCCTAAGTTTTCTGCTTCCATCCGCAGCTTCTCCTGCAGCAGGAAGTGGGTCAGTGGGATTCCCACACTCAGCTAATTTCACACTGACTTTCTTTTGCACATCTTGGCCGCTCCAGCACTTGGAGAGGATCTCTTTTCTTGGTTGACATCTTCTTTATGAAACAATTTTTCGCTCGCCTTCCTCCCACCTGCGGTGACTCTGTGACCCACCCTCACCTCTTGAGCATGTGCATCTACTGACAGCCTAGCAGGTGTGTGCAGGTGCTCCCCTTTTCACTCAACATCACACAAACCTGTCCCTGCTTCTCCTAACACACACACACACACACAGCTCTATCTTCCCATTCAGAGACTGTCACGTCTGTCCCAGTGAACTCATTTAGAGTTGTGAGTTAATACAAAGCCTGTTGAAAAAATAATTAATGTTAGAGCACAAAAACAGGTCGACAGCGGGGTTTTTTTAAACAAAAGCTTTTATTTACACGTGGCAGAAAAACAGTACTCAACAGTACCCATATGAAAGGCATTTTCAATGTGGTGAAGGTTCAAAGTGGTTCATAAAAACCGTAGGTCAAAACTCATGTCAAAATAAATGTCATTTAGACTAAAATGACAATATTGGTGAAGGCAAGTTGTGTACCATTTTGGTCAGGATTAAGTGGTCATTTCATGTCTCACAACAATCAGGGTGTGACATGAGGAGGGGCGAGCAGAGGGTCACCTGTTGTCGAGGCCACAGCTAACACGTCTCTCAGCGCCCTGCCTCCACAGTACACCATACACAGGCAGCTGTCTCAACACACACACTTGCTCATACACACACGCCATGTATGTATAGTATGGTGAGGAATGACATCCCCACATACACACAAACACACCCAAGCAGCTGCAACATGGCCAGAGTCCCGGACCGGCCGGCACCGATGGAGTTTCCTGGGAATTAACTGCATGTCCAGCTGCCCCCAAATCACACACACGCATACACACAGTTGACAGGACACGGCAAAAATGTGCTGTACATACAAATATGACCTCAAAACAATTGAAAAATTAAAGGCATTAAAGAAGTTATTTTATAAAAGCAACAGTCCAGTTTTCTGTCCCATCACGTCATTGTGCAGCAGCTTTAACTGGCTCATGAGAGCAGCTCAGGGAATGTGAGTCTATGAGGCAGGGCAGCAGCCAGAGGCGTTGTGTTTGTGCAGCAGGGACATGCGACTGAAGGTCCGCGCACAGGAGCCGCACTGGTACTTCTTCACCTCAGAGTGGGTCTGCAGGTGGGCACGTAGGTTGGAGCGATCAGCAAAGGCCCGGTTACAGTGTTGACAGGAGAAGGGACGCTCACCTGGTTAAAAGAAAAAAAATTAGCATCAGGAAAACACTTCATTAGCAGGCCAAAAGGTCTGTCCTCTGGTCAAATGGCCTACAGGCAACTAACAAAAGGACAGGAACACTACCCTAACGTACTTAATGCAGATTGCCTTTTTTCATGCGCAACCATTGGGCTGAGATTAGATTGTCCCATGCTAAGCAATAACATTTGCTCACACGTCAGGAGACATCAATGAATATCAATGAGCACAAGGTGCAACCAGCTGATCTTGGAAGTCAATACAATCACTCTTGCATACTAATGTGAAAGGTTGCTTTTGATGCATACCTGTGTGTGTGCGAATGTGTCCTCTGAGCAGCCATGGTCTGGAGAAGGCCTTCCCGCAGGTGGGGCACACGCAGGGCAGCGTGTGTGAGCGAATGTGCATCTTCAGCGCTCCCAGGCTGGTGTACTCCTTGGGGCAGTGTTTGCAGTGGAAGGCTGGGCGTGCAGATGCTTCAGTGGGAAGAGAGGGTGTCTGCTGCAGGGGAGTATAGTGGGTGAGCTGGTGGTGGGACAGTGCTGGGAGACTGGTGTAACTGTTACTGCAGTGCAGACAGTGGTAGATGTGCTGGATGATATCTGGGCTCGGAGGATCTGAGGTACGTCCACCATCCTCTTCTTCCTCACTGCTGCTGCTGCTGCTGCTGCTGCTGCTGCTGCTCGAGGGAGAGCTGCTGAGGTCCAGAGGGCCTAGCGGTGAAGGGGACTCTGGGGTGATCGGAGACAGAGGTGCAGGCAGGGTGTCTGTGCTGCTGAAGAGTGGGCTGGTGGGGTAGCAGGTCAGGGCAGAGCTGTTGTTCTGAGTTGGAAGTTCAGCCCGTGGAAAGCTTTCTGGGACAAAAGCTGGTGACATAGAGGAAAGGAAGTCAGGTGGATGGACAGATAATCTAATAAAGCACTAAACTTGTTTTCATTCTTGGTGTCTTGTTACGGCCTGCATACAAACTAACCCTCGTTCATCTAGCTTTCCCATTAGCAGATTTGCCAGGTGACCCAAAAAACACACAGGAAGTCACATGCCAGATAAATCTCCATGTTTTCTGCCACATGGGTTTGTTTGATGCTCGATAAAGCTCTCATTTTACCACTTTCACTGTGATTTACTCAGCATGTCAAATATAATCACAGATGCGTCAAATTAAGTCAATCAGTGAGGAAAAAACTTACCAGTTTGGCTCTCCAGTTGGTTCTCCTTGTAGTATGGCTTCTTGTTGGAAAAATATTTCTTGACAAGGAATGACCGAGGCATTTTTAGGTCTGGCTTCTCCGATAAAAAAAAAAAAAAAAAAAAAAAGATAATAATTCCCACGGCGGAGTGCGTTCGGAAACAAAGATCTCGTCTTTGAAGAGCCACAGAGGAGAACGCTTACGAGACCTAAAAGACCACTGCAGAGGTAGGATGAATATTGTTGACGGATCGCAAAGTTTCCTCCTCATATAGTAACTAGAGGGGAGAAGCAGCGGGGTGGGTGGGCAGATCTCCGCCCAAAGACACACCCCGCGTGTCAGGGCGCCTCCAGCCCCACTCACCACAGGTGCCCAATGTGCCAAAAGCTGTAGCAAAGCGCAAAACTAAGTGCTCATTTCACAGCTCTAATGGCTCGCTCTTCACGCGCATGCATGTTCGTATTGTCTTTAAATGTGAGTTGATGACTCAAAGAAAAAAGGACCTTTAAAAAAAAAACGAGATTCGTCTGAAATGCGTTTTTGTCTTGTTTTTTTGTCCTTTCAAGTTGTTGAATGTGCACAAGAATCAGAGCAGTGGAAAAAGTGGCAGTCACGCCAAAAAATGTGGAATCGATCAGGAATTCTATGAAGAGCTTTCTAACACCTTGTACATTACTCACTGTGCATTCCTTTACTAAATGCGTGATGGCAAATTGAAGCTGGAGCGTCCTCTGTCGGCTCATGAATGATCTGTCTGTGTGCGCCGGTTGGTTGAAGGGTGGCCTACTGTAAACTTCTACACACACATCTCCAGAAAAAAATGTGATTTGTAGACGTGCATTATTTTGAAACACATGAAAAAGGGTGAAACTGGGTGTCCCATTCCTGCGCTGGTTTAATTAAACTGGGCTACTCTCTAATACTATTAAGTGTATCTTCTATTTTGCAATTGTTTAAGATCATTTAAATCCTTTCCGTGCCAAGTAAGGGACATTTTCTGCAGGCTATTATGCGTGTCTGTGCCTCCGGGTTTTTACGCACCCTGGTGAGGGAGAGACGATTTGAGAAGGTGCAAGAGAAAAACGCTCTGTTCTCCTTGCTCCCGTCAACACAAAACACAAGGCGCTCAGTTCATCCTGACCGCATATCTCTTTCTGTGTCTCTCTGCGGGAAATAAGTCCATTTAGATAAAAGAGACACAGTTCCCCGACTCACTCACAGCACGATCTCAGGTCAAATTAGCCGATCTGACAGGAACAATATGATGACGTAAACCCAGACAGGGTCCTATTAAACCTTGTGCCTTTAGGTGCCATGAAATGAAGCAACCCAGGACATTGCCTCGAGAGGAAATGGGTCCTAAATGTTTGATCCGTTTTTTTTCCCTCGCATGCTTACGTGCGTCAAAGTGTGTGCGCAATCGACAGCAGCTCCGCTCTCCAAAATCAAACTTGTACCCTTGTTATCTTTATAATTGAGAAGCAGAGATAACTAAGGACTGTTAGAAAATAGTAAGAGGAAAACTGATTGCTATGAATGTTCATCCAATTATCCAAAATTTTCAGTGATTCTTGACCCCAATTCTGTTATCTTATTTCATCTTCATTATCTTATATGCGTTTGTCCTTGTTTTATTTGAAATACCACCTTTATTTATTTATATATCATCTTTATTTATTTAAGTTCTTAATTTTCTAAAGCTTTTTTTTTTTTTTTTTCTCCTCCTCCTCCTTCTTCTTCTGTAGGTGCACACACCCCATGAGTCCGAAAATCAGGTGCCAGGCCATCAGACAGGAATGTCACAGTCTTCAGCGCTCCTGTTTAGCATTGCAAAGAGCCTAAAAGCTCCATGGTGGCCGAGTGAGCGGTGGTGGGTGATGGGGGTATATGCACCTGTCTAAAGGCGCCATTGTCACGGCATGCCCAAAAGTTCACACGTCGTTAGCGAGCTTGTTGACGCCGACGCCACGTAGACTGGAGGTCACGAGGGCAGGGCAGCAGTAAAAACAAAAAGCAAATAGCAAAGACACACGTGAAAGTAATCTGAGCGCTGCTGAGGATGCCTCTGACCATACGCGTGATGTTTGACAGCCTCAATGTCATAGAGACGATCAATATTCAATAATTCACATTAGTGGTCTGGATTGTGTTTTCTGTCTCTGTGCATGCACACACACACACACACACACACACACACACACACAGAAATGATGACAAAATGAACCATCCACCTGACACACACAGTGCAGGAGGCCCCAAGAGTGAAAACAGCTGATTACACACTGCTGAAGTTGCTCTTCTGTGGAGAGCAGTTTGTCTGTTGGGCTGACTGCAGACAATTTGTGTTACAGCGTGGTTGGAGTGACCTCATGACACACAGAGAACGTGAAGACATGAAAAGTCTGCTGCTCAGAACAGATGTTCTCTCTTCTCTGGCCTCGGGGATGAACCAGCCGGCGTTCCCACAGAGGCTCAGCTGAAACCTCTTCAGACTGAAGACTTTATATCTGTGTGTCCATCAGGGACAATAAAGCCAGTTACTCTGCTGTATGATTTGTTGTATTTCTGTCATACAGAAGATCTGCAGAAGCATTAGACAGTCCAGAGACAGTTCGAGAATCAAGCCGCGCTTCCTGAACTGTTCATCCAGACAGGAAGTTGAATGCATGCTAGTTTGTCCTGATTGAAGATGAGGGCACGTCACACAGCTAGACAATGGATAAAGAGGCTCTTCCACAACCTACTAATACTACCAGGACAATACATAATATACATGGTCTACTTAGGATGTCCATTAAGCGGCATATTCTTTATTCGTAAATCCCTGAATAAGACTACTGAAAAGAATGAAGTTATAGCAGTGTTTTATAGGATTTAAGGCTGCTCTAATGGACACAGGGTTTAATATTTTTTTGTAAATGCAATGCGATGCTGCAGTACCGCTGATTATGTTATAGACTCGCACCTTGTTAATGTATCTGTTCATCTATTTATGTGCATATATATGAGATATTTGTTCATTCTTTGTTTGAATTACATAATGACAATACAATGCTGCAGTACTTATTATCCTGGGGACCCCAGGAGGAGTAGCTGTGGCACTTGTGACTGCTGATGGGAAAAAATAATAAGAGAATTAATGAACAGAAAATTTCCATTTAAAGGGGAAGTCTGCCATTTCTGCACATCAGTATCTGTTTACGAGTATTGTGGAGTACTGTTGCATGTGTAAAAAAAGAGCTTTGCTTCTGGTGATGATGAGAATGAGGACACTTAAGGCAGCCACAGACCTCCTATCTGGTCTGAGTCCAGCTCGTCCCGACTCGCCCCCTCGGCTGGATCACAAACAGGGAGTGCCACCTGATGACAGACCCTCGCAGGTGTGCCTTGATACATAATGTTCCCCAGTTTGTTCATTCGGTGGTAGCTGGTAATAACTCTTCATTTATTAGCTCTTATTTCAAACAGAGTGGCAGGAGTATTTCTTTCAAACTGGATTTTGTGATGGTTGCCAATCAACTAGGCAGATGCTAGTTTTACCTTTTCTGTTGAGTCCCTTGGTTGCTTTTATTATGTTTTAGTTACGTTTTCTCTTGTTGAATTTATTGTTCAGTTAAGGCATCACCTGAAGTTTTATTGAAAGTTCAGTCTGATTACAGGCTTGATCGGTTTTTATATATGGTTTGAAATAGTTTTAACTAGTTTCATATGTTAAAGGAAGCACAAGCTGGTTTTTGTGATAGCTGGCTGTGTTTGACGTAATAAGAATATTTGTTTTTTCATTTCTTGTTTTCATTTCTCTGACAGGATGGTTTTGGATGCAGATATGAACAAAGATAATGAGAAGAAAGAAGCATCATGTCAAACTTCTTCAATAATAATTAACTGTTTTTGATGAAATTGATAGTGATGTTGACATTAAACCCTCAATACACTTTAACTTAATTTTTAAATATTTTTTTGTAAATTTGACCTCAGTATATTTCACATCATGCCTGAGCTGATAGGTGGCAACCGTATCGTACTCCATTGTCCTTTCATGTGTTTGAAAAGGAGCCAACTCCCAAACACCTATTGTGATGGTACAAATGTGTTTTTTCTCAAGTGCCAAGTACACAAGTGCAGCTTAGAGCCATGTTTTACATTTAAAAAACCCTTGCTGATAGCCTTTGAACAATCAGGTGCTTTGTTGCCATTCAGTACATTCAGACGACAGGTAACGATCACTTGAGTACATTTACATCTAATGTTTTCCAGACTGGCCCTGAAGCACAGCAACAACACAAATGCATTGAGTGGAGTTCTCTTTGTTCATGTGATTATTTGCAAGGTACAGTTAGATTTACCAGCATATCAGTCAGTCGGGGATGTGACAAAACGGTGATGCTCCAGCTGAATCTGAAAGAAAACCAGTGAGTCTGTGATTACAATCTGTGCCAGCATCAAGGCCATTGAGGTTTGCTGTGTCTTCAAGTGGAACCAGTTTACTATCTGTTTCCCTCCAGGTTCAGAGGTCTATAAGCCCAGCAGGAGGGAGATAAGATTATCCCACTGGAATGCAGAGCTGGTCGTATGGACACACACTCCCACACACACACACATGCTCTGTAGTCTGTACACACTCCTATTGAGGTCTCTCCATTAGACACAAACACTCACATGTGTAAGTGAAAATCCATCTTGCTCAAGGAGACTTCGACAATGAGAGAAGCAGCCAACGCGTCCTGCAGACTGAGGGGTGGTCTCCCTGTTTGCTGTGTCTCCATATGGTTCCTGCAGCAGATATTTTGCAATATATTGTTCAGACCAGTGGATTACACCACTGTGTTTGTATTAAAATGGTTACACAAAAATGTCAGAATCATTTAAAATATATTTTATTTCCTGCTACTGTTGCTCCCTGGTGCCCACTGTGTTAAAATGAACAGTTTATAACTTGTATCTTAAAAACGTCAAACAATTAAAAATAATCTGTCATCACACACCGAAGAGTGAAAAATTAATTTGTGGTCGGACTGTTAATTCTTGGTTTTCCTCACAATTAAGGGGAAAAAATACATAAAGTTTGATCAAAACGAGTGTATGAA
The DNA here is from genome assembly GCF_051107435.1 of Chaetodon auriga. NCBI lineage: Eukaryota > Metazoa > Chordata > Actinopteri > Chaetodontiformes > Chaetodontidae > Chaetodon > Chaetodon auriga. Next base: position 11,403,974 of record NC_135083.1, on the reverse strand, counting down.
ACCTCTTTTGTACCCAGTGGTGGAAAGTACTATAGCTGTGAGTACATTTACTCAAGTACTATGCTTTAATACAATTTTGACAGACAGCATTCAGATTCTTTATTTAAGTAAATGTTGCAATACCACAGAGTACAAATACTGCATTTCAAGAAAAAGCATTGAACATTAATGGAGTAGTTTATTAGCATTAGTATATATTAGGGGAGAAAAGTACAATATTTGCCTCTGAGATGTAGTGGAGTAGAAGTACAAAGTTGCATAAAATGGAAATATTGATGTGAAGTACAAGTAGTTCAAATTTGTACTTAAGTACAGCATTTAAGTAAATGGTAAGGAGCTGTAAAGTAATAAGTAAGTGGTTCAAAATTGTACTTAAGTATCAGATTTTAATTTTAATTTTAATTTTTTTAAATTAATAACACATATTTGGTCAGAGCACAACTGTTGCGCGATGGCCTGAACAAACATTTGACAAGACAGCAGAGAGTTACATGTGAGCAAACACACTCTCATATCCAGTGTATGCTAGTTACTACATTCATTCATTTAAATGAATAAGTGTTTATAGTTAATGGGATGTGGAAAATTGAGGGACCAGCCTGGACCCCAGATGGAAACATCTCCCACCCTTACATGAGTAAAGGATGGGTAAGGTGAGTAAAAGCCCAGAGGACAATGTCAAAACATAACATGCAGGGTTTATTTCTGTTAAATGAAACAGAAATTTAAAGTCTTCTGTGCCCCTCTTGGCTCTCTATGACTGACACCCAGACAACATCAAAAACCTTCAAGAAATGCTAGCAGACGTGGAATTTGCCCAGATGTGTGTGTGTGTGTGTGTGTGTGTGTGTGTGTGTGTGTGTGTGTGTGTGTGTGTGTGTGTGTGTGTGTGTGTGTGTGTGTGTGTGTGTGTGTCTGCTCTTACCTTATCTGGACAGCAGGCAGACTCTGCAGTCTGACCGCAGGCACCCTTTGATATAATATATGGCACCGTGAAAGGTCATCTAATGGTCAGTTGTTTACGTTCTGAGGGAAACTAACACTTCTGGAGAGACCACATAAAGAGTCAGAGAACTTCCCACACCTACCAGGTTACCACTGATGTGTCTCACTTTTGTTCTGTACTGCCCATTTTTATGTATTTAACTTTAATGTCCAACACCATGTCCTGGAACAGTGTCCACCCCTGTAACCCTGTCATGACATGAATGTTTCGTTGTTGCCATGTTGCATTGCCACGTTGTTGCAATGCCAACACTTTCTTAAAATAAATAAATAGATAAAGCCTTAAATGCCAAAAATCGGCTTACAAAGTTCTTCATTTGAGCCTTTATGGAAAAAATTAAGACATTAGAATGGAAGCATTTCAACAGGATTACAAACAGAAATACCACTAAAACAAACCAGGACATCACAGTGATGGAGCAATCGAAGTAATAGTAAGACAGAATACAAATAATACGTGATGAATTAATAAGATTACTGATTAAAAAGAAGGCTGGAAATGTAAAAATATCTCTTAATTTTGAGTTGAAACCCATTATCTTATCATTGCACAGGTACTGTTCAAATTCTGTGATTTATTTTCCTTCCAGCCAAACGAGATTTTTGAAAAGCCGAGCAGCATTCCTTGAATTACGTCTAAACCTGTCATCACTGATGTCTTGCAGAGGCTAATTTACAGTTTTCATAGCTCTGTCAGGATCACGTGGGGTCAAGAACGGAACAAACGATGAAGTTGCACCACCCACTGTCCACATGGTGAACTGACATACAGAGGTTATTCTGAGATAAACCAGAAGGGGGCAGTCAAAGACCAATAATGACCATGTCATTGACGTTTCCAGGTCAGTGGTTAAATCAGAAGTCAGACACGGTATCGTCTTGTTTGCACAAATATCCAGAAAATGTGCAAAGATCACAGTCATTGAGGGTACTTAGTAACTCTCTGCAGCTACACAGTTGTCACAAATAACAATTAAATGACATCAGAAACCCTACAGCCTGCTTTTGCACACACAGGTGTGCACACACCAACATCAGGGCTAAATTAAAGAGGCTAGACACTGAGGAATGTGTGTGTGTGTGTGTGTGTGTGTGTGTGTGTGTGTGTGTGTGTTGAGCCTAGCCCTGGAGCTGGAAAAGGTCAACAATGTTTGTTGTAGTCCAACTCGGGGTGACAGATCCACATCGACCTGTTTTGTCTGATGACTCAGCAACAAAACCTTCAGGGTGGACAAAACAATGTGTACGATAATGACTTGAAACGGAGAGACACACCAGACCTGTTTGCTGTTTTTGATTCAAACAAATTCCGTCTCTTTACAGTTCCATGGGCAAGCCTTTCTTGGAAAATCCAAATGCAGGCAAAATTAGCAGATTTAATGCATGTACGACAGCTTTGACCTCTGATGTTTAAACTTGTACCCCTGACCTTTAAACTCTGGGATGTGACCGAGGCCAGCCTGTGCAGGCATGAATGTGGTTTTCTGACCAGGCTTGTTTTTATCCCTCTGGTTAACCACCTTCACTGTTGAATTTTTGGGTCTTAATGTTTCATAAAAATCCAACTGGGACAAACAGATTTCTGCTGCGTGTATTCTGCAGTGTGATGTCCAGCTGAAGTACAGTCTGCTGTTACAGCTTCAGACAGGAGTGACTCATGTTTCTCCTCTTTTTCTACCGTCAGGAATGTTCGCTTGACACCTGGGGAATGTGGCAGTTATGTAAAGGCATTTCTTTGGGTCATAATGTGCATACATATAGAATGTGGGTTAGTCAGTTACGGACACCTGAATATCACATGTGAGGGTTTGACCCTCAGGGTGGTCTTGTAGTTGATAGCGTGTCCCGCTGGACAACCAGCCTTGACTAACTTGCTAAAAGCAGATGACATTAATTTATGTCGGCCTTATTTTTTTCTAGGTTAGGGGTCTGTCTGTGTGTGTGTGTGTGTGTGTGTGTGTGTGTGCGTGTGCGTGTGCGTGTGTGTGTGTGTGTGTGTGTGTGTGTGCTGCTCTTTATAACTTTTTACCCAATTCCAAAATGAATGCTTCCCCCTGGGTCTCTGTCTGTCCTCTCATTCCTTCTTCTGACAGCAGGCTGACACAGCAAACCTCTAATTTAAACATCCTCGGCGCAGACTGGGTTTCTGTGGCAGTCGACTTGACAAGAAGTGCACATAAAGATCAAATTCCTGTTTAAGAATACCTCATTTTAAATGAATTCAATTCGAAACTATTGGCCTGTAGTTTTAAATAAATCAGCCACCATACATAAGATAATTCAACACACTTGAAGTCATTTTTCAGTCAATTGTACGTTATAAAAAGAAAAGCAAAAGTTGGTGGGATACACTAGATCGTGTGATTCCTGTACTATCTGTTTTACCACCGCTACTCATCGCAATATGCGAAACAGGAAGAAAATGCAAAAACCAAAAAGTGTGGAGATGCCGGGGATTGAACCCGGGGCCTCATACATGCAAAGCATGCGCTCTACCACTGAGCTACATCCCCTACTGGTAGAACACGGTGTTACTACGCCTATTTAAGCAAAGGACATGTCAAGGCTGACGCATTTAACCCTGTAATGGGAGACGGAACGAGTCGAGCGAAATATTTTTGTCCTGACTGAGGCCAAGTTATGTAACGCCAGGTCTCTCTTTTACCCTGGTTTCAACCCTTGACCCAGCCCTATGGACTATATTTGTCTGTGTGTGTGTGTATGCGTGTAAGTTAGCTTGGTTCAAGAGTGCCTTTTTTTTTTTTTTTTTTTTTTTGTGAATGGATTAAAAAGGCCCTAAACACTCCATCCCAAGAGACTCCGGGCTGTTTATAGTGCTGGTTTGTAAACACAAGAACTGAATTGACGTCAGGGTGAATGAATGGAAAAAAAAGCAGCTGCATTTGTAGCTCAGTATTCTTTGATTTAAGTCTTGTTTGGTGCTATTTTTGGTCTGCAGGTCATGTTTTGGTTTTACTTAGGGGTCACATCTGAGCAAGGGGCTCCTCTTCTTCCCACGCTAACTCGGGACATATTGGTGAGGACGAGAACAAATGTCATGAAAGATAGACAGAGACATGAAGGTACATCACATTTTCCAAAATTCAGTGCCTTCATACCACCCAAGGTACCCTAATCCTTTGAGGAATTTAAAATAGCTCCCTCGTTATGTTTCATCCTCCAGGGGAGCGTGAATGAGGGGCAGCCACCCCTCTCGGGAGAGCACAGCCTGTCCTCACTCATGTTGTGTTTATCAGCACACCCTTGCCAAGGACACCACTTCCAGGGCCCTGTTTGCTTAAGCCTTGTAGGGACAGACCCATGGGATGCACGCGTGGCATGGGGGCTTAAGGAGAGATGAAGAAGGGAACGGGAAGGAAAGAATGAGACAAAGGGTGAGAGACAAACTCCTTCCCCCTCTGTCTGCAAAGTGAAACGCACTGGCCTGCAGAAGGGTCTCCCAGGAGGTGGGGGGGGGACGGACACTGGTTGATATCAGCTCTGTTGTTGTTGTTGTGTAAATTTGGATTGGTGACAGGAGCCCACCATCTTGAGCCTGTGCTGAGTAAGGAATAGTAGACGAGTGTTATGTGTGTGGAGCAGGGTTATCTTGGGACTGTTGAGTGCTGGTGAGGGCAGCATGTACAGACAGGCTGTATGCAATATGAGATGCAGAGAGAAATTCTTTATCTAAGGCCACAGACCTCCAGACGTTACAGTGGACAGTAGCCCACCAAAAGCGGATGGCGTATTAATAGGAAATTATTCATGCGGAAGTGCTAATTATGCAGAAGAATGGCCCCCGCTAGTGATAATTACACATTATACTTCAATTGTGAATGCTGATGTATTTTATTGCTGTAGCTGATCAAGATTTTATAGCCTCAATTTGGGGAGTATATTCCACAGATTAATTTCTCAATTCATCATTTGGTCGAGAAAATATGACAAAAAAATAGTGAAGACACCTATCGCAATTCCTGCAAGTCAAACATAAGCAGCCAATCATCAAATATGAGAACCTGGAACCAGCAGATTACTGTAATTTTTGCTTGAAATATGTCATATGTTGTTTTTTTTTTCCGTGTTACCTTGTGAGATTTGTGTGTATTTTGGAGATGGTGATGTAGATGCAGATATCGATCCCTTTATCAGTGTTAGGTGCAAAGACTGATGACTCTCATGTCTGTGCAGTAACTGTGGAGCGACGCCCACAAATCCATTATCTTAACACACAAACTGTAAACAGGAAGAAGCAGGTAAATCAAGTGTAAAAACAAGATGTGGTTATCCAGGGGATTATATGCTGTTTTTGTTTTTTTGGTGATGAGCAGACAGGTGTTGTAGCAACCTTTTGCTGATGCGGTCTTGCAATATGACAGCTACAGTAGCTTGGAAAACAGCAAAACAGGGCACTGAATTTGATTAATTTTCTGTTTATCAGACCGCAGATGAGACAATAATTAGCTAGCATGCTAGTTCCTAACTGTTTGCTCAATGGGTTTCTGGTGCTGAGTAATGAGAAACGTTAATTCTGAAGGACTATGAGTCAACAGTTTGGGACAAGTTTGAGTCTTGTTACATTTTGCCTTGTGTACAGATTACATAAACTAGATAAAACATGTGAAATATAAACTGGTGGTAGGCTTATTTCTATTTTTTTTTTAATTGTACCAGACTTGTTATTTCTCCCAATTTCTAGTCGTTAAGATAAGCTAACCACCTTCCTGCTCTAGCTCCCTGGTTAGTGCACAGACGTGAGAGTTCGATCCTCTCATCTAACTCTTTAAAAAAAAAAAAACCTTAAAACTATATCGAGTACTGTAACTGTATAGAGATCTGCAACCTGAACAGCTCCACTGTGTTGTACTATATGGTGGTGCTGCTGCTGCTAAGGTGGTGGTAACACAGGAAGAAGGTCTAACCTACTCTCCTCTGGGGCTGCCGTCTTATCATCTGCCAGCAGCCAGCTATGCAGGGGCAGATCAGCCTGAGAGAAGCGAGCAGAGAGGCACCAAAATAAAGGCTGCCAAGCACATGAAAAGGAGGTCAGTGAGGTCATACAGGAAGCCATCTAAAAAAAAAAATAGCATTACACAAAATTTTCAAGTTCGAGTTTATGGAATTTATATGTGATCCATTAAATTTAATCAACAAAATCATCCTGCGCAGAGGGAGGGGAGAATGGTTTACACATGTTTGGTATTATTCTTTCCTTTCCATGTTCTAACAGTTTCTCTGTCTCAAATGCACCACTACAGACGTATACGCTAGTGTGACGATCAAACACAGAAACGTCATTCAACAGAATATCGTAACAAACCAACCAACAAACAAAGAACACGAGAGGCCTGTGTGAACTTGTGGGAGCGCTGCCTTCTACATGCACCACCCCTCCTCAGGATCTGTTTTGTCCTCACTCAGAGAAGAGATGAGCTGTCAAATCAAATAGCTTCTCCCAAACAAGTCATTTTACTGTCCTGTTTCAAGTGTTAACACAGGCTGCAAGCCGGACCTCTGAGTCAACTTGTCCATCGCCACACCTCGGCCTTTAACCACAAGCAAAATAGAAGCCCTCTGCGTGCCTTAGTTAGCAGTGTCAGCTGGGGCAAGGATAGGCATGCTGTTGAACAAGAGCTGCATGTCACGTCCATGAACATGAACACACACCAAGACACAGAGAGAGAGAGAAAGAGAGAGAGAGAGAAAGGGAGAGAGAGAGAGAGAGAGAGAGAGAGAGAGACATTGCTGTGACCTCTCACCTATTTCTCCAACCAGCTTGAGAAACTGTGGGAATCCTGTGAAGCCAGGCAACTTCATTGAAAGCTCTGGCATGGATAAAAAGAAACATAAGAGGCAGACAAGTGAAAACCACCACATCCTCTCTTTCTACGTCCTTGCAGCAGTGCACTCTCGCGGCCGGGTTATTCGTGAATGATGTGGTTGTGATCACATCTGTTAGAGGATAATTACTACAAGCATCTTTTTGTATCTATTGTGTCTGACATGGCAGTACACGCTACAAGAACATGACATAACAAGTTCCACCAGGACTGTGACTTCTGTTGATTAGTTTAAGAACACTAACATTAACACAAGCACAGATGCACAAAGCGTTCTTGCTAAATGTTTGTATCTGCTGCGTTACCAGGGTGTGGATATCATCATCACTGCAGGGTGAATACGCGTACTTATGTGTGTGCGTGTCTGCGTGAGTTGCCTAGCACCTGGTAACTGTATAGGCTGAAACCTTATCATCGTGCCTTTAGAAAGCTCATGCTGTGCTGGACTCTTGCTATCAGCTCTCACCGCCGTGGTAAAAACATGACAAAGTCTGCGGTAGAAAAAGTAGCGTCCAAAGGTGTCTGTATGAGACACAGACGTCTGGAGACACAACCCTGTTAGGTGTGGTTCATTTGTTTTCGATTTGCGTTCAAGATGTACGATCAAACAGCCAGGCCAGATTATTCACATGCACACTCACATGTATTACAAAACATGATATGACAAACTGAGTGCAATGCAAAGCTGTAATCCTATATTCACTGCCAAATGCTGAAGTACACACCCAGTCTCTGTTAATCCCTAATAACTTCACTGAAAGTCAGTATACAGTAGACTTTACTCAGTATAGGTGTTTCATCATCTGTATCCAATAACTACAGTATCTTCTGGACTGTTCTTTGGCCAGGAGGAACAAACAGAATGCATATCACACAAGTACATCACAAAATAATGAAGTAAATCATTTTAATATAACCTCGTAGATGTAAAATAATCAAAAGGATCTTCTGTCAAGAGGGTGTCTAAGAGGAGATGCACCAGGATTGCAAACCAACTTAAACTCACATCACATATTTCTTTCAGATGTAATAAATAATATCATTATGTCATCAAATTATATGTCCTAATTAAACATAATTATGATATCTGCCATTAATCAGGTCAAACTACAGGACTGCTCTCAAATTTGAGATGGGTCCAGTTGTGCAGATTAAATATGACTGATATCAACATGATGGCTCCTGCTGGGCTAAGTTTCAGTTGGCAGTGAGGACATAGGAATCCCAAATCCATTTAGAGTACAGGTTGATGTGTGCAGACTGCCTGAGTGACCACTCCAGTTTAGAGGCGACTAGTGTAGATCCTGTTGGATCCTGAAAACCAGCCATCATGGCCAGACTTTGGAGATAATTAAGCTATAAATAGTGTAGCATGTTGCCAGCTTTACTGAAAGAATTCCCTCTTCCACAATAATCCCTGGTGGCATGCTGGTGCATACCACATAAACATGCACATAGCCACACACACTCATCCATGCACGTGAACACAAGCAAGCTGAGACTGTAGGCTGCAAACAAAATAAAGTACAGTTGAGTATTCTGCACCAAATTTGACAGACTTCATCCAAACACAAACTGATCTCTCTCTCTCTCTCTCTCCCTCTCTCTCTCTCTCTCTCGCTCACACACACACACACACACACACACACACACACACACACAGTTATATCAACAGTCACCAGTCTGCACAATCTGCAGGAATAAAAGGCACTGGGTATTCTCAAAGCTTTACAGACTGCAGAATGAAGAAGTGACCACCAGGGGTTTTCAAAACTTCTCCACAGCTCATTGGTTACTCAAATGCTGCATTCAGAAAACTCACATCTGATTGGCTGGTGTAGGTTGAGTGGCAAGTGGAGGTCCTCCCCCACCAAGGCAAAGGGAAAAGATGGATATTGAGGGGGAGGGGAAAGAGGTCTATTTACAAATGAAATTTAAAGTAACATCACCAGCAGTCATTGGACAAGGAACGCTAAGATGGTTTGTGCACTAGGACTGTGAAATAATTTGAATGTTCAAGGTTGCCATGAGCATTTGTTTGGGTAAATGATTAATTTTATAACTCTGTCACAAGAGGAGGACATGGAAAGGAGATTGCCTTGTCTCATTCATGGTGGACAATATTTAGTGCCAGGTGAAAAGTATACACTGAAGTGAAATGAAACGATGCAGCTTAACATTTCAGATAAATAAGCATCCACAGTGTTATATATACAACACAAGGACGTGGATGAGAAAGAATTTGCTCTGCCTGTGGTCCAAAGTCTGCTCAGGAGTTCATATAACATGTTAGTTGCAGCAGCTTCTGTTCTCTTCTTTCTGTAACCGAATGCATTTAATTAAACACCAAGCTGACAATTTAATCACTTTTGCTGTCATCAGATCTTCATCTTTTCTTGTTGTACAAGACTTGTATTTGAAGCTACCCGAGCACAGACTCGGGATCAGTTTACCATCCCCCAGCCCTGACTCCAAACTGCAGCGACGCTGAAAGTAAGAGCTGATCAGGGATCAGTCTCTAAGTGAAGTCCCCTTTTCCATCTGGGTGCAGGTTGACAGCTCCTCTCGCCCAGCCCCCACCCTGTTACCTAGAGGCCCGGCTTGTGGCTTGTGTAATATTCCGATTGGCTGGTTTGTTCGGTGTGGGCGGGGAAAGGGGCGTGGACGATCGTATTGTGATCTCACAATCAGCTGTTTTGTACGCTCTACATTCTGATCCGAGGATCAGCTGGAGGCAGCAATAAACAGGAGGAAAATCTGCAGCGGAAAAAATAGAGAGGAGGGGGAAAAAGCTGCAGATGTTATGATCTGAAAACATCAGTGTAATATTTTTACACGAAGCCCTTCTTCTGAGAAGAAAGCCTTTTATTTTTGTATAATGGTGTTTTAACTACCTCACTTAAAGAAAATCTAAAGCTATGCTTTAAGAATTGTTGTCGTTTCTACTGTGTGTGAGATCTCGTTTACAACTTGAATAATATTGCAAAGGCAGGTAAGCCACTCTTTACTTTACTGCTTTAAACCTGATACTTGGTGTGTTTTTGTGTCAGTGTGTCCTCGAGAGGTGTCAAGCTACATTTGTCTCTGTCAGTGAAACGGCTGCATTCCTCATATCTACAGAAATATCCATCAGACATCAGCCATCGTGAAATTCTTGTAGAATTGCACAGCTTTGTCTGCCACAGACTCGTTTCATGGGCTGTCTGTGGCTGCTCCGTGATGACCTATTATTAGGTCAAAAATAGCCTAGATTTGAAAGCAGCATAGCAGGACAAACCAAACGGTTTGATTAGGTCGATTCGACGTCCTAACCCGCAAATGACACCAGCCCGAATACATCTTAGAGGACGCCAGCAGTCGTTGTTTGGTAAACTGCACCAAATGCTGATGTGGAGTCAAGTCGATGGCGGATGTTGATGTTTTTTTCTGGGAGGCGGACCTTGTAGGCTTCGCTTTTCTGCAAAAATAGCCACTCACGTTATTCTGTGAAATAACAGTGTCACTGTGCTGCCAGTGGCCCATCCACTCGATGTCTTTCTTGCTGTGTCGCTTAGCCACAACTGTCATTGCTTTGACCCTTCAGCTGTGCAGCTTATACGGATAATTCATGTTTAACCTGGATCCTCTGCTGGAAGTCTTGTCCTCTCTCGGCCAGTCGGCCGTCGACAGCCTGAGGCTGATTTTATTTTGGTTCCATTAATTTAAGGGTATCTTTGTGTATTTCAGATGTAAACATTGTTGCTGTGAGGATTTTTTTTTCATAACGTCAATGGGTTTCAACTCCGGACCATAACTGTCGACAATAGCACCCGTTCTCGTATGGATTCTTTTGCATAGCGTTGCAAACTGCAGATTAGACGGAACAATCCATATAGGTCGCATCTACGCGGTCCTGATATCTTACGTTTTCGCTATGTTTGCCATTCAGATCCCTTTTTTTTTCCTCCGGTCGCCAAATAGGCTGGAACCTCTCCGTCAGCGTCAGTGACGTATGCAAGACGTCACAGGCGTCTTGTTTTCATTTCGTGAGTCCCCTCCCATCCGGCTCCACTCCGCCTATTTTTATTTATTTATTTGTTTTTGGAAAAGACCAATGTCAAAAAAAAAAAAAAAAAAAATATATATATATATATATATAAAGAAATCCATATTTTATATTGTAGGTTGTGCAGTTCTGCCTGCAAAATCTTTTTTTATGGCGTCGCATTTGAATAAATACACAAAAGAAGACCTGTCAGTGCTCCTGATGACCATATAAGAATAAGGCGACAGCTCTCTGCTGTAGTGTGCAGGCTTGAGCTATATCCTCAGGTAACTTAGGTTTAGTCTTGCTAAGTTGCTCAGATTTTTCTTGAACTATGTTTACTTGTTACAGTTTACTTTCGAGGTTTATTTGTCAGGAACATGGCTCATTGATCAACAAGGGCGAAAAAAAAGAACTGTAAACACTCCTATCTGTTGTTCCTGTCCAAATACTAAAAAGGCATTCTAAAAATAGAATAAGCAGCCTGTCTTCTCAAATTAATATTTAAAAGATAATAAACAGGATAGCTCCTCACACATCCACCATTAATTAATGCCACAATATACTTACTGTTACTGTGATGTAGCTGCAATCCGGAGTAATACATAAAATATAGGACTGTTAAAAAGAGAAGAGGTTAGAAGGCAACAGCATGCTAACACCATCTTGACCACAAGTTTTCACACAAATGCTGTACATTTGTCCCTCTGCTTCCTCACATAGAAACGTTTTCACATGTTAATGTCCTGTGTTAATGGGTGGCAGTTGTTAGATAATGTTGTTAGACAGCGTATGCCATATTATCATGAGCTGCCTCTTCCAGGAGCCATATCAGTGGTGGTTATTTTTGCTCTATTAGCAGCATCAATAGCTATATTTACACCAGTCAGATAGGCCTGAATTGGCTGCCAAGGCCACCATACTGATAAAAGTGTTTTATCACAGGATTGCTGCATGTAGTCCATATTGAATGTGTTTCTTTCTTTCTTTTTCTTTCTTTTTTTTTTTTTTTGCGGGATATCTGCCACACCTTATGCAAAGCAACCCGAAGGCATCGCGACCAAAATTTTGTTTATCTGGATTTATTCGTCACAGTCTCATGACTTAAGTTTCTGTTAGTGCAGGAATGCATTAAAACAATCTCAGTGTTGAGGAAGGACTGCAGCGCTTCAGTTCAGACTCAGTCCATAGTGTCTTCTTGGATTTCCTTTGTAAAATCCCCAAAATATGACAACCACAGGCCATTTTTTATTTAATTCACCGGGTGGGATTTTTAACACATGACCTAGAAAGTGAGTCAAAATGAACTCATGAAACCCAGAGAAGTTTTGTCTCTCACTGTCTCTTGCTATTTTAAGCATACACCCATGTAAACCATCTCCTAGACAGTGACCATATTTGTTAAAATGATTATTATTTCATGTGACATAACAAATCTCAGGAGCATGTACTGTATGGTTGCAATTAGGATGTCTCTTCCCTCTGTTCCTGGTGGCCGTGGTGATTCTCCAAATAAGGATAAAAAGTGTCAGTTTCCCAACAAGCATCCATGCATATCTTCTTCCATGTCTCTTAGCTCTGTATAGAAATCTCGCTCTTTGTTTCACCTTTTAATCTGTGCTCCTTCGTTATTATTAACCTCTGTCATTTCTTGATCTACTCGTTTAGTTGATGAAAGAGTTGAATGTCGGCGGCGTGTATTGGATTCCCATGAGAAAGGCAGATCAGGCTGTGGGTCAAACAGATGGACTGGGTATGATAGGGTGCAAATAAATGAATATATTAATAAAAGAATAAAATAAGAAATCAATTCAACCTACATTTCAAGAGATATCTTTAAGTGTGTCAGCAGGTTGCAGAAGTATTGGCAGAGGGTTGCGCTCCGTTATCACTTCAGTCTCTCCTTCTGCACTCACGCGGTTTAAGTAAATAAAAGTTAGCCTTTGAACATGAAGGGGTTTGTCATGTAAGCATGGCTGTTCAAACATCTGTTCGACATTACATCATTATGTTAACACTTAGGTCAGGCACTTGTCCTTTGCTTCAGTACCTTCTGTTCTAATGCCTCTGACTTTCTTTGCATTTTAACGTTGTGCTCGGTCACTTTGTTTGACTTTGTGAGACTGTGGCTCTTTGTGTCACCTCCTTCCACCTCCTCCTCCTCCTCGTCCTCTCTGGCCTGTCCATCTGTCCTGAGATTGTGCTGATTGGTTACCTTAATTTCACGGGGGAGGGGGATGCAGCTATTGTTTACCAGCTTCTTGCATTTATTTCTTCATAAAACACATTTTTATGTATTACCACCCGCTGTAGCTCAGTGTTCCTCAGCCACAGTTTATTCATAGTTTAGGTCATCAACATGTGAAAGTTTAAATGTATGTATAATTTTATACACAGGGCGTACTGTATAGCCACTGGCATTTTGAAATCTCGTGATTCAGTTTTCATTTTTTTTACATTACACACTGGGTCTAGGTTGAACAGTCTTAACTGTTGTGCTTGACCCCTTCAAAGCCCATTGAATAACCTGAAATTATTGCATTGTCATCAAGTTTAAAAGTTGCTATGATCAATATTTTTATATTAAAAAACAGATCAAATTACTATGTGTTTTAGCGTCTTTTAGGTCACTGTTAGCATACAACTTTGCTGTTTAGGTTAATTCTTAGTGCCACTCCCCTTAACGTTGTTTCTGGATGCAGCAGACAGATGTTATCAGTGAAAAAGCACAAAGTTAGTGAATAACTAGAGAACATTGCAGAGCAATTAGCAGACAGAGAAGAGCCTAATGTTTCTCTGAAGAGCTGGTGGAAACCAAAACAGAGGTAAAACCTCTCCTGGATGTGTAAATAGGCAACTTTGGGCTAACAGATCTGCCTAAGGAGCTTTAGAAATTGACAATATGTCAGTGTTGTGCTTTTACAGTTGTTTGCTCTGCTCCCAAGGGACCAAAAACTCAGTTAGTATAGGTTTTTAAAACGAATACAATTTCCAGTTTTTCCTTATCTAAAATGCAAGCCATCTAGTGATGTTTAAGTGGAAACTTAAACCTGTTTTAAAGACCCATTGTTTGTGTCAGCCTGCCATTATAATATATATGGTTTTGAGGTTTGAGGCCAGAAAATGACTCCAACTTGTTGCAGTGTGCCTTGAAATATCCCTGAGAGAGCTCTTACCACACACATTGCTCACTTATTGTGCTTATCTAATGTACCCCGACAAAGCAGTAGGAAATTAACCCAATATGTGACTTCTCCTTTTTTATAGATGTCGTTTTTTAAGAAAATGTGTTGGCAGTGAAGCACCTAATCTTCTTATTACCACTAACCACCCCCTTCTTTCTCTCTCTCTCTCTCTCTCTCTCTCTCTCTCTCTCTCTCTCTCTCTCTCTCTCCAGGCCTTTGCTCCGAACCAAGTGAAACCTTACATTTGCACTAAAGAAGCCTGTCTAGTCCTGTTTATCAAAACCGAGATCCAGCAAAGGGCTTCAGTTGAAAAAAGAGACTCAAGAATTCTGATAAAGAATTGCATAAAACAGCAACAAGTGATACGTAAACACAAATAAGAAATTCAAAAAGGCAGCTACAGCTTTTTCTTTGTGGACAACAAAAAGCACCTGAGTCATCAATACTTGATAATATAGGCAGTCATGTTCCAGCGTCTGAGCAACCTGTTGTTTGGGGAGGTAGAAGAGGTGGCAGCTGAGCTGAAGGGACCCAACCCCTGTGTGACGGAGGCTGACGAGGAGGGATGGATGCTCGTCAACCTGCCTGGTGAGTCTCAGTAGAGGACATGCAGTGGTGGCTTGTCTGGATATTTCAGTGTGGCATTTTAGAGCCACACCAAACTATGAAATTCTAAAAATGTGATTTAGGTAGCTGAGAAATGCTTCTGTTCACTCTTGAATGCATATGCTACTAACATTTTTTAGAGTAGAAGTGATGATGGGGATGATGGGGTGAGATGAAGAATCAGTCGGGGCGTGGTTCAACTACACTGATGCTCACCCATATGGCTGCCACACCAACAGTGTTGTCTGTCTGAAGATGGAAACGCATAGTTCTCTGTGAACGTACATCTCCTTCCTCTTTGTTTATGATCTCAATCATGACAAAGGCAATTACTGAGTATGAAATTTTGCTTTGGTGTGTGTTCAGAAGCCAACCAAACATCAAAAGTGCCACTCAGCAGAGTCAAGACAGACATTATGTCAATGACATAATCAAAACCTTAGAGGGTCAACACAACTAATGATGTGACTCTTTTATGTTTTGTGTTTCCTTACCCCCTCTTCTTCCCCTCCTCCAATTTTTTTAAACACCCTTACATTCCCCACACTGGTATGTGTGCGCGTGCGTATGTGATCCCTTAAAAATTGCCCCCTTCATCCCGCATGGCTTTTTGAAAATCTGCCACATTTGCATCTTTTTTACAACCTCCCACCTTAAACATCTGTCTTTATTGGCCGTCTCATCCCCGATGTCATCGCTGCCATGTGCTCAAAAGAATCTGACTGCATGATGCAGGCGGAGGATGAGACGGGAGCCCCAATGATTGCACAATCATTTCCAGATAGTAACCAATCAAATCATCAGGACACACATACAAGGACTGAATGCCCGGCCCCCATTCCCCACGCGCCTCTCAAGCGCCGTAGAACACATAAAGGTCAGGCACGAGGTGCTGTAGCTTCATCAGACCCGCTGTCTTGTCCGAGTGCTAGCCCGTCAGACTTGGGTGCCACTACACCTGTGACCCTGCCGAGACGGGCCAGACTGTCCACGCCCTCCTCCACCCCGTCAATGTCTCCTGGCTCTGGAAGTGAGTGTGGGGGCAGTGGGGGTAGCAGTAGGGCAGGCCCAGAGAGAGGCAGCATGGATGAGAGCTGGTTTGTCACCCCTCCCCCCTGTTTCACTGCAGAGGGAGCCACAGCGGAGGCCAGCCCAATGGAGGACCTGCTCATCGAGCACCCCAGCATGTCTGTGTACGTCTCCTCCAACAACTTGTCCATGGTCTCCAACAGCAACTTGTCTGTGCTGGGAGAGGAAAGCATTGTCAGCCTGGCGAGCAGCGTGAGGTAACAAATTACACTCTTTATGCAAGCTACACTTGACCTTCACCCGCCTTTTCAGCATCAGCACGACTATCACAACAATAACACCTATTCTCACATTTTTTTTCCCCTGCCCTTGCAGCAGAGTGGTCGAGCCAGCTGCTGCCCCCGCCACCCGCAGCACTATGCCCACCAGGGTGAGCCGTGGAGCAGCTGCCCAGGCTGGAGCTCTGGCCAAGGTCACCCAAGTGGCCAGGGTCCAGCGTAGCAAAGCCCGCATCGAGCGGCGCCATCTGGGCCGCAACCGCATCCAGCGCCAAAACCTCACCAGGGAGCAGGTCCCCCGCCATGCAGCTCACACCAGAAACACCTTCCTTCACCAGCCCAGCAAGCGCAACGTCTGCCACTAAACTCTCCAGCAACCAGGGGGCATCGTTTACTCTGAGGGCATTAGTAGTGCATCGTCAACTCCAAGACACCCAAGATTAAATGTATTCGCTCACTGCATATTTGATTTCATTTCTGCATATTATATCATATTAAACTCAGATACCAGTAGATCAGTAGCTTTTTTTGGTTTGGATAAGCCACAAACTGAGTCCACCTGGTAGTTTTATGCCCCATTCTGCTGTTATGAACCAAGCCCTCTGAGTAGATCTGTGTAGACTTTTATTATAGTTATTGTCCATTGCAGTATCCAAACAAAAAAAAAAATGTCTTCAAAATATTTATACAGGTTATACTTAGTAACAATAACTTCTGAAAAACTACTAAAAGTTTAGCTCTATTGATGCTGATTTTTTTTTCTCCTATCTTAGTAAAATATTCTCTTTTCTTTCACTTTTTATCAAGGCATGTCTTTTTAAAATATGAATTTAACAATTAAATCCCTGAAATAGTTGTTAAATTTGGACACAGCGATTGGATATTTTAATATATTTAAATAGCCGTGTGTACTTTGAGACTTTTCTGGTGGAAACAATGCAAGAGGGAGATGAGTTAAGCCTACGTCTTTGAAGCTTTATAGTGCAGGTGATTTTGTTTTGTTTTGGTTTTTTTTTTCAGAGAAGGTGGAAGAATATACCGTGTGTGGCGAGTGAGAGAGAAAAATCACAAGACGTTTGTTCCTCTCCAGTTTGGTCTGTCAACATGCAACGTAAAAAAAAAAAAAAAAAAAAAAGCCAAAGGCGAGGAAATACGAGCAACCCCTTTCATCATAGGAAACAAACGTTGTGATATTTCTCTCTTCTCACTTTGTGGAAGATGGGAGCAAGTAGAAGATGGTGACAGCCCGAGCAAAACAGAGTAAAGAGTAAAAAGCAATGTCACGATGAATTAGAACCACATTATTCTAGTGGTAAAAGGAATGTGGTTAAGATGAAATGGTCATAGGGAAGTGTTATGTAACCCTCTGAGTGGCGGCCCTTGTTTTGCATATTTAATCTGTTCCTCTGGATGAGGAGTAAGGCACCTTCTTTTTGTGAACACGAAGATTTGTGTTATGGGCACCCATAACAAATATAAATAGACATATTGACAGGGAGTATGAATGAGGTGAAAGCATACAGGGCTTGCCTTTGGGTTGCAGGGTATGGCAGGTCATAGTAAGTGCAGAGCGGTATTGATGGCAACTCTTTATTTTGTTTTGTTGTTTTCTGCTCATTTTGTCCCATAAATTGTACCATTATTTTACAGTCTCTCGCTCTGCATGCTTCCACCAGGGACAGGAAAGAAAGCTTGTTCCTGTCAGACAAAGTACACGTTTGGCTTTTAAAGATAACAAACAAAAAGAAATTGCTCCCTGTGGATCATACACAGCATACTGATCATTAAATGTGTGGTCTGTAAACTAAAGCAATGTGCCCGGCACACATAAGCCATTTTCATCCACAGTGTGTGCTGTGAACTTACGTTATCCATGAGAACACCAAAAACAAAGTGCGATCTATTGGCACATCAGTTCCTTTCATTGTCACTGACTGCCCAGGACAACGCTATCATCTTGCTTATGGATGTGCAACCCACCGCTTTCTAACATCTTCTCCATCGCCGTCTGTCCCTTTCTCATTCGCACATCCAGCACTAACAGAGTCCACTTAAAGATCTAGCTTACTGATATGTATTCAACAACAATAGTAAACAATGGTGCTGAAGTGTATACTAATGTTTGTAAATTATTTGAGACATGGATGTAAGTTTGCACTGTCATACATTTTGTGAGTCGACGTTTTAGCGGCGTGCTGTGTGCTTGTTTTTTCTTTTGTGATATTTTGTTTTTCTTTTTTGTTTTTGATTCAAATTGTGTGTGAGAAGCTGTACTGACACGTTAAATGCTAGAAACTCTTTAAAAAGACATGAATAATGGTCATTTATTTGTCTCTTGTAAATATTACAAAAACAATTTATAACGCTCCGGTAGATGTCAAAGCCTCTCAGGACTTGTGTCCACAGCATTGTGTCCAATGGGATTAATGAGAAACCTCTCTCTGCCTCACCTCTGTGCTCGTTATCAAATCAAGAGGGCGTTTCAGTGGCCAAAAGTGGTGTCTTTGCCCCAACTTCAGTCTCATTTCCTTGAGATGTGAACAGCACTAGACTCAGAGTTGATGTGCCATAGGCAAACACTGCCCTCCAGAGGGTCCACTTAGCACAGCACTAGCTGTATGGATGCTGGTGAGGATACAGTACAACGCTTTTTGTACGATCTGTACTGGTGCGTTCAAAAGGACAGCTTGAGAGTCAGTGGCTTCATTTTTGATTGTCTGGAAAGTGGAAATGTCTCGTCTCATCTAGATTTTCTAGAAAAGAAAGAATCACATACCGCAAATTTTTCATTTCTGCCAATAATCCTATACATGACTGTTTTATTCGAAATCTGTTATTATCTGTTCATTAATGATAGAATTATGAATATGATCTTTTTTTCTGTTTAAAGATGACTATTATGTATCCTGTTGATTCCTCTGAATGGTGCAGGAGATGGATCTGAGGTGATGAGTCCAACATGCACGCACACACTCACACAAAGTGATCTCTATGTGGGCTTCCTCGCTGCCCAGGGCTTAGTATTCTAACTGATTGTGTCTCTGAGATTGAATTTGGTTTTGCCTGTTGGAGAATTGTACATACAGAGTGAAACAGGGTAATAATAAGAGATCACGGGTGGAAGTGTGGGTGCATGCAAAATGTAAAGATCACCATAGATAACCATGTGCTGCCGCAAACCTGTCCTGTTTTCCTTATTTTCATTTCTTCCTTTCTCGCCTGTGTCATGTAAAAAGGAAATGTGCTCTCAGTATGGTGTGTGTGATTATTGAAAGGTGTGGTTTAAGACTGAAAGTCATCTAACAATGGGGAGAGGGAGTGGTCACCAGGTGTGTCAAGCTTATATGATGTGGAAAGGGAAAGGATGAGGCAGGAGACAGATAGTTCATATATATATATACATATATATATATATAAAGAAATTAAATGTATTATAAAAATACAATAGAATATGCTTGTATTTTCCCATATAGTTATTAGAACACTTGTTCACCAATAGGATGTTTTAAATGAAAGGCGCTGAATGTCTGGGGAGTTTCATGTTTTATGTTGTGCCCTGAAATGATGGCAGCTTAAAAACACTTGGGGTTTCGCCCATGTTACATCTCAATTAGTACACCCCTCCCCCCCCATAAAAATGAAATATATAGACATATAAAATTTGGTGTATCTGATATCTACAGTATGGTGATTGTGCCTTTCACTACTTCTGCATGGTTTTTGTGATGTACTGATTTTTCCATCCCCAAAGTGGACGGTTGTCCACTGACAGGCAAGACCTATGCAAAAATCAACGGATGGGTTTTCCAGCATCCATTCAGAAAACACAGGTACCCGCCAAAAAAACAACAACAACAATAAATACTCAGGTTAACACCTGAATCTTGTGTCATTATTTTCCTGTGGGAGAGAAGGAGGAATGGGATTAGATCAGAGAGTGTGTGATCTGTCGTGGTGGTATTCAGATACCTTAATTAAAAGTCGCAGCACCACAATGAAGGTTAAAGTCTTGCAAATTGTACTAAAGTAAAAGCAAGCCTTTAAGGGTGTACTTGCCAATGTTTACTACATTATTTGCTTATTATTTCTGATGCATTAGCATGTAAGGTCAAGAGGGCACTAACTGGAAGTAGTTCACATTTATTTAGGTGGATAAACCTTAAACAATACACCAAATTTTGCAAGCTGGTCAAAGTAAATGTAGCTGTCAAGCAGAAATGTAGTGGAGCAAAAATCACAATATTAGGTAAATAAGGTATTAGGTAATATAAGTAAAGTACTTCAAAATTGTTCCGAAGTTGGCCAAAGTACCTGAGTAAATATACTGTGTTACACTCCTGCACTAGATGTTTACACTATGCAAAAAGGGAGGAGGTGAGTTGATGGGTGTGGTAATAAAGTGTAAATATCATTGGACTATTATACACAACATGGACTAATGGTGGCTTACCATGTTTGACAAAGAGAGACGTGATGTAGATGCTTCATGTACAGTGGCGGGATAAGGTGTAAATGAGCCAAATATACCATAACATCTATCCTATTTCTGCAGATTGACTAGTAGGTGGAGGAACAAGGAAACAATAGGGCTTCATGGGCGGGACGGAAGAATAGCAATTGGAGCAGAGGTACCATTTGCTACAACTTGTCTACCCACTTCACAAATACTCACAGGTAGACCTGCAGGGCTGTGTCCTTGGGGATTTGTCCCAAAGACCACTGTTACGATACTGGATGGGAAATGGCTGGAAGCACCTGTGCTGTAAAGGGGATTTAGTCGCTTCTCTCCTGTGAAGTCAGTCTGATATTGGTGCCCAGACGCCAACACAGCCACCGGCCACATTTCCTGACTGAATATGTGTAATTTAAAAACATTCCGTGGCAAACTAGACATTTAAATGATTCCTGTTTGCTTTCGGTCTTCATGTCACACCCAAAGACGCGTTCTTAAATTCCAGCCGGCTTTTCCCCCTGACAAGTCTTACCGGTTGTCCTGAGCTGTAATATGAAGCCAGCTTCCCCGCCGTGTGGTGTCGTGATTCAGGGGCTCTTGTAGTCTTGGTGACGGAGAGCTACACTCCCCTCATCTCACCTGTCCTCTTCAAAAAAAACACCGTCAACACCGTCTACGATGGTTTTTATTTGACTACACATATTTTCCCGACAAAGGTGAGTAAGGTTAGCCTCGCCTGTTAGCTCTACGTAGCCGCACGTTTGTACAGAATTAACAGAAAGATGCGTCAGCTAGCTTGTGGACGGCACACGCAGGGTAACACTTCGGGGGTTGTGCTGCTGTCTTCAACGGTAATTGTGCTGTTTTAAAATATACTCGGATATCATTTTAGTTAGCTTTTTTTGCGCCATAGTCAGGCGGAGGCTGACGTTGTGTCGCATGTCAATATTTGCCGTAGTCTTATGTTTGTCCAGTCTAATGCGTATGCAAGTTCTGTGCGAGGATACGTCGTCGTCTGCGTCTCGAAGGAAATTCAAAAGCTAGCTGACTTGTGTGGTTTTATGTCTCCTGCAGGTGACAGCCTACATGACTGGGAAAAATGCATCATCATCGGAGCTGCACATCCCTGTCTTGGCCTATCAGAAATATTCTCTAAGTATCTTGTAGTAAGGGTGCTTCAGAAAAACTACAAATCCCTGCAGGAGAATTGTGATATAAGGGGATATTAAAGATCCCATCAGCTAGAAGTCATTCTTCAGCGCTACGGCAACACTCGTCGTCCATAAAGGTATATTACAGTGATTTTTCATGTGGATGACAGTAGCAGGTGTGTGACTGATTAGCAGATGTGAGTGGGAAAATGAATATCCTGGTCTAGCTCCCTCACACCCTAAAGATAAAGATAAGTGTGTGACTGCGGGATCAACAGTAGCCATGCATAGCCCTGCTCCTGATATAGGGGCAGGGTACCCAAGTGGATGTGTGGTGGATAAAGATGCCAATCCGGAGACAACCTTGGGGAGTGCCTACTCCCCAGTGGACTACATGAGCATCACCAGCTTCCCCAGGCTGCCAGAGGACGACGTGCTTTCTGGGGAAAACACCCTAAAATCACGCAAAGATGATGACAATGTCCTTAGTGAGCAAGATACAGGTGAGTCAGCCAGGTTAGACACAATTACAACCAAGTATACCCTCCACAAATGTTATATTTGACTGTGTTGAGGTTTCTGGATGTGGATCATTAGAGCAGATTTGTTTTCATTGTAGGAATTGTGGCTGTCCTGCTCTTTTTTGCTCAGTCCAAGCCTTTATGTTGTTTGTCCCAGACCCTGATCTGTTTCTGAAGTCGGCTCGACTCCAGCGTCTCCCCTCCTCAGCTTCAGACCTGGCTAGCCATGATATCGCATCCCTGCGGGAGACCACCACAGACCCCTTTACAGAAGAGTGTGCCTGCCAGCGAGACGGACTGACTGTCATCATCACAGCCTGTCTGACATTCGCCACAGGAGTCACCGTCGCTCTCATCATGCAGATCTACTTCGGAGACCCACAGGTAGCGTTGTGTGTGGGTTGTCTTTTTTTTTTTTTTTAGCCATGTTGCAATAGTGTTGCTTCATTCAAATAATTACAGGTGATTATGGGATTCCAGATAACTCTGCGTGCTCCTCCACGGCCCTCCCACACAAACTGATGTCAGTTCAAAGGCATGTCAGCAATCTCCACCTTCCTGCTTTGTTCTGCTTTCTCTTGCAAGGTTTTTAATCAAGGAGCAGTGGTGACAGATGTGGCCCAGTGTACATCCCTTGGCTTTGAAGTTCTGGGGAAACAGGGGTCCAGTGTCGACGCTGCCATCACTGCTGCCCTCTGTTTGGGAATTGTTCACCCTCACACCTCTGGTATTGGAGGGTGAGTGAGAGGAACATTAATCTCTTCTCATCCGGATTCCCACTGAGGCTCTTAAACTTGTTTGAATATGAGTACAAAGCCAACTTTGTGTTCTGATCTGATTTTTAGTGGTGGAGTCATGTTGGTTCATGACATCCGTAAGAATGAGACGAGGGTCATCGACTTCAGAGAGACAGCACCATCTGCCATCCAGGAGGGGATGCTGCGTACAAACCTTGATCTAAATGTAAGGCATTTGTTTTGGTGTATCCTTATTATAACAGTGACATTTGTTGTCTTTTTGTTTTAATATTTGTTCTTGCGTAGAGTTGTGGTTAATGTGTGCTCTCTGTTCTCGCTGTTGCATTTCAGCCTGGCCTGCTGGTGGGAGTACCAGGCATGCTCAGTGGGATGCATCAGGCGTACCAGCTCTATGGCAGGTATGGTAACTGTTATATAATACTATTTTTATTTGTTCAGTCTCTCCCCATGCCGTGCCATGAGTAGTTATGGTCCTAGTTTCTGGAGATCACTCTCATTGTTTGATATTATTTGTTGTTTTGTGACAGTAAAACCCTGACAGTAAAAATAGAGTAGAACGTATTATATTATTATTATTTTAACACAAGAATAGCAAAGGCTTGTGTTTCATCTCTGACAAAGCCTGTGGCTTGTCTCAGCGTTCAGAGCTAAATGAGTGAGATCTCTTGGTGAAAGTATCACCAGCTGTGTTAAAAGAAAAGCCAGAGTGTCGGCCTACAATTACTCTGATGCTGTGTAATTATCATGATCCTGATCCCTCAGCTGGTTTGAGGAGGATGTTGCGCAGCAAACTAACTTGCTTTATCAACGCATGGAGATTAAGCTAAAATATTGTAGATTATCATTTTAGAACATAATCTCTTTGAAAATGAGGACTTCTGAGAGTATATATATATATTTTTTTAACATTTGTAAATGTTTAAAAAGCCAGTCTCTCATGTCATTTGAATTACCCAGAATGCCGTGGAAGGACGTGGTTACCATGGCAGCAGATGTGGCCAGAAATGGATTTAATGTTACACATGACCTCGGTAAGTATAGCGTAATGTAGTAGTACAAATCACTGGGTCAATTCACTGTCACTGATAACACTGCTCCTGTGATTAAAAGCGTTCTCGCCTGGCCTCAGTCATGTAAAGATTAGGTGTGATTCCATCTGCCTTTCCTCTCTCTCTCTCTAGCTGAAGCTCTGGCTAATGTTAAGGACCAAAACATGTCAGAATCATTTCGGGATTTGTTCCTCCCCAACGGCCAGGCTCCCCTCTCTGGCCTGTTCACCAGACGTCTTGATTTAGCAGCCATCTTGGATGCTGTTGCAGTGAAGGGGATATCGGACTTCTACAGTGGAAACCTGACGCAGGAAATGGCAGAAGCAGTAAGAAATAAAGTTTTTCTTCCCACCTCTCCAACTATGATTATATAAGTAGTCATAAATTCTGCATAGCCTCCACGGGGAGTTCCTGTTGTACTTTCACCAAGGCTTTTTACATTTTGGCTCGGGTGATGTAATAATTCAGTGCTGTCAGATCGTGACAACTTAATGATGTCAGTTAATTTCTACTCATAATTCTGTCATCTAAAGGAAATGTTTAAAGACAGTATTTATTATGTACAATAATCTCACAAAACCATTATTGTAAGGTTTGATAATCGTTTCATAGATCGTTATAGATTCCAAATATATATGGGCACAGCATCATTTATTCTATATATTGTATAAAATGACTGTATGTTACAATACATACAATACAATCTCAGCTAAAACTGAATCTTGAACCCTGCGATTCTGCCATATCAAATCATTTACACCTTCAAACTCTGACCTTCAAACTAACTCATGCTGTCATTTAGATTCACTCTGTATTATTTGACTGAATTTGTGCGTTTAGTGGGTAAATAAGTAGAGTTCAGTATCCACTGCGCGTCAAACGTTTCTTACAGTAACATTTCCCTGCTGGTGACGGCAGTGCAGAGAACAAAGATTATTCATTGACTTTAAATTTAGACTCACTATGCATTTTTAATAGGTGCAAGCAAAAGGTGGAGTGCTCACAGAGGATGACTTTGGAAACTACACCACAGTCTTACAGCAGCCAGCAGAGATCACCTATCAAGGTAAATACTTGCGTTATTTACATTAGAGCTGCAAGGGGAGAAGCCATACATTAACGTAAAAGTCACCTGATCTGAATCGTAGATGTGTGGCGACTGCTTCACACAGAAACTGCAAAGTGTTGAGCTCACTGAGGACGTTATCAGAATGACTTTGAGTGCTTTGCATCTTTCAAACTTTATGAAATAAGTTTTTCAGAAATCAAATTAATGGAGTGAGTGACATGACATGCAGTGTCTTTTTTTTTTTTTTTTTTTTAAATTTTCTCTTACTATTTTACTGCAACACATTCAGCAGTGTCCCCTCTATCACACAGTATGAATCCTTGTATCCCCTTCCTCTCCAACTCGTCATACTCCCTCAGCTGCTCCCTCGTAGAAAGTTAAGCCAGTAATGCAGTTTACATTAGCTCCCAGCATTTCATTAAGCTTCTCTGCAGCCTGTGCAATCCCACTCCAAGTTCTGCAGAAATTACATTCTCTGGTTTCTTCTAGTGTTTCTATAAATACAGTATGTACAGTGTACGCCTGCACATCTGAATGCTTTGTGTTGCGTTCTGGTTGAAAAAATGTAAGCCTTGACTGTTGTCTAATGTCTTTTATTCTCTCATAGACCAACATAACAGCTAAATGGGAATTAAACAAGCAGGGAAAATAATATATTGAACGCTGTTAGCACCAGAAAACTAGAAAATGCAGTTGTCAGCTTGTTTCCCTCTGTTCATTGTTATGGACATGAAGTTCATCCTGTATATGCTGTGTAATTAAATTAAGCTTGTTCCTCACATTGTTCCATGTTCCAACTATTGCACAGTTTTCCTTCTGCATCATACTCATCAGTTTCATTCTTGACGATTATCTGTTTTTCTTTGTGTTATAGGATTTTATTTTTGCTACTAAAATGGTTCTGTTTCACAGTAGAAATCATCACCTTTGCAATCATATGATTTGTTGGTGTTTCTGCAGGACACCATGTGATGGCAGCTCCGGCCCCACATGCAGGTGTTGCCTTGATCAGTGCTCTCAACATCCTGGAAGGCTACAACATCACCAGTCAGGTGCCGAGGAACAGTACTTACCATTGGATTGCAGAGGTAGTATATCATCTGCTTCACCACTATACAGCATAAGTAATGTGCAAAGTGCAGTACTTAATAATAATAGTAATGATAATATAATAATAATTAATAGTAATTTTTCTTACTTCCAGGCTGTCAAGATAGCTCTTGCCCAGGCAAGTGAGCTGGGAGACCCCATGTATGACAGTTCTGTCTCAGACATTGTCACCAAGATGCTGAGGTACAGATCTTAAAAAATATGAAATATATTAAATGTATATAAATATTACAAATATGTCTTTATTCAGTAAGGCACTTCCGTTCAACCCTACCCTTTTTTTCCCTGTCCAAGTAAATCACAGGCTTCCCTGCTCCGCCAGTTGATCAGCGACTCTCAGACCTTCCCTGTCAGCCATTACACTCAATCATTTACCCTGGAGAAGGGTGCAACAGCTGCCCAGGTCGTAGTCATGGGCCCAGATGACCACATCGTGTCAGTCGTCAGGTATGGCGTGCTTTAATTGAACTGCTATGGCACATTGTTAAAGCAAATCCCAGTGAGAGATCAGAGTGGATTGATATCACTGGAAAACTAAGACCAGCTTTCTTTCCACTTGTGTGTGTTTTAGCTCTCTTAACAAACCATTCGGCAGTGGCATAGTGACTCCTTCGGGAATCCTCCTGAACAGCCAGATCCTGGACTTCTCCTGGCCTAATAAAACAAACAGCTCATCACCTAACCCTGTAATTATTCACTTTGTCTTTCTTTAATTAACTGCACTCTTGATTGATTTCTCATTGAATGATTCTTGTAGCTGCTCTTAGTCCTCATGGCTTTTGCTTGCTTTTGCTGTAGCATAACCTCGTCCAGCCTGGGAAGAGGCCAATGTCCTTCCTGATGCCCACAGCAGTGAGGCCCGCCGTTGGCTTATGTGGCACATATGTATCCATTGGATCTTCCAATGCAGAGAAAGCTCTCAGTGGCATCACACAGGTGATTCAAAATCCATGATTGTTATTTAGGTTTTTTTTGTTTTTGTTTTTTTTTTTTACAGTTTTGTTTCTTCCTGTCCAATCAACAATAACATTACCTGTGTTATTCGTAACAGTTAATAATTTATGTAGGTGGTTTTATTCTATTTATCTCACTCTGTTTTCTGATCCTTCACAGGTGCTGATGAATGTTCTGTCTTCGCGTAAAAATATGAGTGACAGCTTAGCGTATGGAAGACTTCACCCACAGCTGCAGCCTGACACCCTCCTGGTGGACTGTGAGTTTTTCCTACTGACCTGTTGTGTAGTTTGGTCCAAACATAACAATCTCTGCAAAAACTATGATTGCAGCGCTTCAGGCACATTGATTTTTTCACTTCGTTTCCAGCTACAGTTGTCGTTTCCTGATATTAACATGCAGTATGCATCTGGATCTGCTAAGTTTGAATGAAGTGTGCAACAATGAAAAATTACTGTTTCTGTAAATGCTCTCTGGTAGCTTTGGCAAGAGTGATATAACAGCTGTTTCTGGTTAAACCAAAAGGATCTTACTCTTTAACAAAAAGGTGTCTCTGTAGGGACCCTTCCCATAATGTTGTCAGACACTTAGAATTACAATCTGAGCCTCTCAGTGGCAAAGTAAACGCTTTTAGTTGTTTAATGGCTGCTGGCTGCAGTGCTCTCATTCAATACTGGGCCAGTTTCAAAAACTATTGTCTCCATTAGTCACTTACACACAGAAAGATGTGAAAATAGTCCACAAACACAGATAATATGGAACCGGAATCCTCCCATCTAGACGTGTATGTTGAACTATGCAAGTAGTATGTCTCTCATTGTATTGGTTTGCCCTCTTATGGACATAACGTGCAAAAATTGATACTCGAATGCTTTAATTTTTTTTTTTTTTGAAGGAATAATGGAATAATAACAGTAATGGTTCCTGACTTCCTGTGTTGTGAAAGCTTCTGCAGTTTTAGTGGGAGGTGGAAGAATCATGATGATATATTTGGAATTGCTGTAAATGTTTGTAAATAACATATATTTTAGCATATTTTTTCATATTTTGTAGTCTACTTATGCTTCTAGACCTGCAGTGCTCGCTTGTTATTTTTCTATTTATAATGTTTATTGTTATGCAAACACAAAACCAGCCTCTTTGAATGCGCAAACCAACTTGGCAAAAAACCTGATTCTGATACTGATCCCATTTTGCAAACATCACATTTCTTGCTGGCTCCAGGAATGATATATGTTCATGTCTGGTACATTGCCACAGTGACTCAGTACAGAGCACAGATCAGGATGTTTTAGATGTGGCTGAGATCTAAATATAATCTGAGCACTTCGTCAGAGGCCACTCTGTGACTGCTTGGTTTTAAACATGATATTCTGTGACCCACCAGAATGCAAATCCTCATAGACATACAATCCAAGCACACCATGATTACTACACCTGCTGTGTGAACTAACTCTGAGTCATTTCCCTTTGCCACATAAACACTGCATTTGAGTACCAAGTGTAAATGTGACCTTATTCAGTTTGACATGTACATTTCATTGTCCATTCTTCCACTGTCTCTTTCTCTCGTATAGCTGAGTTTCTAGATGAAGACGTGGAGCTGCTGCAGGCCAAAGGTCACAAGGTGGAGAGGATAGACGTTCTCTCATTGGTGCAGGGCACCCGGAGAACCAATGACCTCATCATTGGGGTGAAGGACCCACGTAGTGCTGATGCCTCAGCCTTCACTATGTCCAGTATGCCCTAGTACACCCGTCCTTCCCCTATACTCACACATAATGAAGAAGGCGTAAGACTAACACTGCATGATTGAAGGTTAGTGAGGGAGTAAGGAGGCTCCCCATCAGCTAATACACTAGATATAAGTTCATGGCAAAGTACGTTTGTTTGACAGAAAAAATCAACAAAAGACAAGCAGCTTTGTCTGAGATTACCTTGAAGGGATCTGATAATGGATCCTCCGATAAAGTTTTTTGTTGACAGGTAGAAAACTACAATGGAACACCATCTCACATGCACCGTCTCACAGCCTCAAGCAGCGTTCAGTCCTAGTATAGATAGTGTTCAAAAGTGTTCCTCCCTTAATGGCATCAGTCAAAGTCTGCAGCCTATATTATGCAGAGCAGGACAGCAAGTAAATCAAGTTCATAAATTCAGATCTGATACATTCCAGTTCCACTTAAAGAGAGCAATAAGCTGAAGAGGTTTAGAGTGGATTTGCTGAGTGGAATTGAGATAAGCGTGAATGACTTTTGAAGCTATCTTCACAAAGTTGAGCGACACCTAGTTTTTGGCCTGTAAGGAACTGAGCGGGACATTTGAGAGTGTTACACTTTTCAAAAATGGGGAAAATGAATGATGAATGGATTGATTGGGTGCAGAAATGTGCAGACATGAAAAAAGTAATGATGCTGCACCCTGAAGCCACCACTAACATATGTGGTTGTTTGTGCGTTTGATGCACCTTTTTGCTCCTCTGTTCTTCCACTGCATTTCACCATTATTCCAAATAACACACGAAAACACGTGAAATGGTGAAGGTAATAATATTTAAGCCTGTGATTAAGCCTCGCATTGTCTCACCTGAATTAGTCTATTCTAAACAGACTGCAGAGGCGAAAGCATTTACTCTTGCTCTTTATATGGTGTGTAACTGTGATTAGATGTTGTTTGTTACAGCTGCTGGAGTTTTAACTGTTGAGAACAATCATTGGCTCCGTGGGACCATGTTTAAGACATCTCAGTTAATTTCCTCAAACAAGAGTACTGGCTTCAGTTTCACAGGTGTTAAATATTACAAATGATGGATTAAGTGTATTTAAATACATAATTTAAGACATTTTAGTTGTTGCACAATTTAACTCTCATTTGAAGCTTGTGGCTTACAGTTAGTTATTTAGAGCGGTACTTGTTTTTAGATTGGAAGTAATTGATCCTTTACAGATGGATTGGAGGTAATCTGTCTATTTTTATATGAACATTTGTTGGGCTATATACATTATTTTTAATGTTGGTAACAAAGCAGTCAGTCAGCACATTTTAGAAAAGGCTGTTTTGTTTATTTTTTGTGCATTTGTGTTGTTATTTTTGGTAGTATTTTTTAAGTTGGAACCAATGGTTTTTGTTAAGCATTGCATTCTAACAGTGGTTTTATCTAATTCCAGAATTGCCAATGCTGACGATCAAACATGTCCTTAACCCTATTGTTGTTGGGCAGTAGTGCAATATGACTGTTGATGCTTGTTTCCTGTACTGTAGAGTACCATGCCTTAAGGCACGCATCTGCACAACACCTGGTATTTGATTTCATGTGCATTTGTATCTGATTTTAATAAAAATCAGCACTGTCCAAACCCAAGAAATAAAATGTTTGCACACATCACTGAACAATATTTGCCTCTTCGTTACCTTCATGCAGTGCATGTGCTTTTGGTGCATCTGACCTACTGTGGAACAAGCATGCCCTTTCCAGACACTGAGCTTTAAGCATTTGGATGACCCGACTTTTAAAACTCACCTGATGTATTTTACAGATTCCACTCTGCCTACTTATTACTTTTTATTGCTGATAAATGGTAGTGTAATGCACTGCACAACAAAGATTCTGGTGCATATATTTGGAGGTGGTGCAACAATTGAAGTCTGGCATATTTTACTTAGATCCTTGTCTCCAAAGACCATAGAAAACTAAACAATGAATTAATTTCAGAAAACTGAAAACAAAAAGAGGAAATAATTTTTAATTTAAATGGAAATATGAAAAAGGCTTCATTTTTGGACTGGTGAGGTTGGGTGGAAACATAACTGGATATGATTTTGATATCAGTATTAGTTCTTGAAGTTATCTATTTTATATTTTTCAGAAGAATGTCTCATCTACTTCTTCAATTGGGATTTTATTTTGTAAAGCATTACCGGAAACAGTTTTTTTTTTCCCCACTGCTAGCTTGACGTTTCTGATTCTGACTAGCTTGGGATTCATGTTTTGTTAGCTAATCTGGCTAGCAGATGTCGACTGGTTGAACTCATTTTCAGATGAGTATATGTGGTAAGACTTTTATTTTTTCTCATGCGTGAGTTGCTTCTGATGATATGTAACAAGTGAAAGCTAACGATATGATAAGATAATAAGTTGTGTTTCAATGCATTCATGATGAATTAACTGCAATGCTATCAAGCTAACTTAGCTAACGTTTGCTAACTGGAGCTTTCGGAAAAGCCAGGAGGAACCGCCTTTACATGAATTTTATACTCTCTCACAATGCGGTGTCCGATAAAAACATGTTAATTTGAATTGTAAGTTATGTTCATATCTACATGAAATTGCACAAATACATGAGATCCGGGATATTCTTGTTCTCCCTACCGACTTTGATATCGTTGCGTTAGCTTACATATGCGGTAAGGCCCGTGCTATTGCTGGGTCGATCATGTTAACTAAGCTGCCCATCAGTTATGGACGTGAGTTTACATAATATCACATTGTACGACACGATTGCAAATCACACTGCAGTTAAGATATCTCGACCACTAACAGTCGCTTTTGCAATTTGTTCACAAGTCTACTGCTACAAATTCGTGGGTCTCTATGATGTCACTCACGTACAGGTGTGTTAACGTTAGCCTCAACGTTAACGTTGATAATGTTATCTATGTATTTGACGTGGATTTACAACAGTATAGACTTTGTTTGACCTCGTCTCACCTGAGACTTGCACTGTACACCGTCTTACTGAAAACTTGCAGCTACTTATTTATTCAACATCTGATGCTTTCTGTCACTTTTCACTACTTCAGTTCTGATTGTATCCACTGTACCTTGTAATCTCTGTCATGTCTCAACATTAAGTGTAACAGTAGTGGGTTATAGGATGGACTAGTGATCTGTCTCTCTCGTGCAATTTCAGCATAAAACGGTTCAAACGCCACTCCTAGTTAGAGGAGAGGATGGCGCATCGACGTACCCCACCTCAGCTGTCCCAGAGGACAGAGTACCTGGAACCTGATAATGATTCTGACAGGGACTCTGGTGTTGGGGATGATGCAGGGGAGGATGCTGACAGTTGCCAGGGAAGCACAGTAACAGAAGAGGACAAAGTCAACAAGCAAGATGGCACAGAAGAAAACTCTTGGGAGGGAGAAGATTTTACAGTTTTTGTTGCCTTCCAAGGGAATATGGAGGATGAGGATTTCACACAAAAACTTGACACTATCCTCAGTGGGATACCAAACATGCTTGATATGGGTTAGTTGAATTTTGTTTGACTCTTATTTGAGGAAAAAACAGTACAGGTGGTTTTTGCAAACTTAGATACATAATAGACATTAAGACCTACTTATATACTTCCATTTTTTACTTTGTCATCCATATTTGTGCCCTATTTGGATAAATTTGTAGAGATTTGTTGTCACTTCCTCATTGAAAAGTATCTTATCCTGTTCATCAGTGTCCAAATATCTGAGAGGCATTTTTCCACATTTTCCACATTTTTTTCTTTGTTGTAAAACAAGTCCAGTGGAGCTGCATAAGTTTTACAAGCACTGAAAATGTACATTTGAAACATGCCCATATTTCTGTGTAGTATTTTATATTCCAGGAGCAGTTTTGTGTACCCATCCCTTCCTTGTCCTTTTCTAACTAATAGTCTTGATTTTTTTTCCATCTTGCATATGGTGTAATCGCAACTTGCATCCATTCATTGTTCCTCTATTAGGCTCTGAGAGGCTGCAGCCACAGCATGTAGAGCCATGGAACAGTGTGCGGGTTACCTTCAACATTCCTCGGGATGCTGCTGAGCGACTTCGACTGTTAGCCCAGAACAACCAGCAGCAGCTGAGAGACCTGGGGATTCTCTCTGTGCAGATAGAAGGTAATGGCACAGCCCTCAAACTCTGTCACTTCAAAGCATGATGCAAGAGATAATGTTTTTTTCCCCCATTTCTGGCACTTCATAATAATGGGTATAAACTAGACCTCCTGTAGAAAACGTTAGTTTTAAATGTTCCCTCTATTGGTGTTCAGGGGAAGGGGCCATCAATGTGGCTGTGGGACCAAATAGAGGGCAAGAAGTCAGAGTGAATGGACCAATTGGAGCACCTGGACAGATGAGAATGGATGTCGCCTTTCCAGGTCAGCCTGGTCCAGGTAGCAGCTGACTGAAGTTTATTTCTAACACACAAGCATCCATAAAGATATGGCATAAAAAGCTGTAAAGGCCAATTTTTGTGATGGGATCTGGGAAAACCAGTCACATGTCGAAATTTTACCTTTTGGAGATTTTAATATCACCTAGAAGCTTATTTCAAGCTCTTTTCAAATGTGTTTTCTTTATTTTTATGCCTGGTTTGTATTGTTATTATTACTGGTTTGTAAGTGTTATGATCACTCAAAGTCAGTTGATCAGTAGGATTTTTTGGAGCAGAATTTTGAGAAAAACAGGTTTAAAGACAAGGATTCTAAATCAGAAGACGACCAGCTATCTCAAACTCTCTCCGTCTCTGAAGCTTCGACATCCCTCTCTCTGTGTATCTCGTAGCATCTGACTGAGGTGTCAAAATAATGTTTTGATGCGTAGCTCACGTCTTCATGTTATGTGGTTTACTGTGATTAGGGTGACCAGATGGAAATGCGTGACTGTCCTGTACAAAGCGGGACATCTGGTCACCCTAACTATGATAGATAAACCGTCTTCGTAGGCTATGTAAATGAACAAGTTAGGGGCTGATTTCATGCGCTGTTCGTTTTTCATTCATAGGAGATAACAACAAACCGAGTGCCTAATTTAAATAAGGTTTTTAACATATTAAACAAGTGAAATAGAAGGAGATGTTTTCAGGAATGATAGACAAGATGTCAATAGAAACCCAGTTTCACCAATATTTTGACTTT
The DNA here is from genome assembly GCF_051107435.1 of Chaetodon auriga. NCBI lineage: Eukaryota > Metazoa > Chordata > Actinopteri > Chaetodontiformes > Chaetodontidae > Chaetodon > Chaetodon auriga. Next base: position 11,370,047 of record NC_135083.1, on the reverse strand, counting down.
CGACCTATTTTCACGTTTTCCTGGAAAAGTGCCAGCGTGACATCCGACGGGTTTTCCTAGATTCCATTACATTTGTTGAATGTATTGGTAGGTTGTTTTAGTTCTTGTTTTTCTTGTCATAATAATTCATTAGTCACTAATTTTTAATCTGTAATATTATTACAGTAATAATATTTTCCTATTTAGTTTTTAGTCACATGGTAATATTGGGTTTTTTGCCGTTTATACATGGTGATTTAATATACACATATTTCCATAAGGAGGGGTAAGGATGGCAAATCCAGCAATGGTTCCCCCTGGGCCTGGCATGGCAGGTCAAGCTATGGTACCAGGCAGCAGTGGACAGATGCATCCTCGTGTTCCGAGGCCACCTTCACAGACAGGTTCAGGTCTTTATTGCTTGTACGTCAAATGATACATGTTGTAATTTTAACGTTGTTCAGCTTGGACATTGCAATAACGGACAAGCGGCATCTTCCTCTCACAGATGTGATGGATCCGATGATGCCAGGTATGTCAGTTCAGCAGCAACAGCAACTTCAGCACCAACAGGCTGGTCCTCATGGCTCAGGTCCAATGCCTCCTCAGGCTGCCCATCACATGCAGGCTCTGCAGGCTGGGAGACCGCTCAACCCTGCAGCACTGCAGCAGCTACAACAGCAACATCACCAACAGCAACAGGCCCAACAGCAAGCTCAGCTCTCCCAGCTTGGACAGAGACCTCCATTCAACCCATCAGGCCAGATGGCGGTGCCTCCTGGCTGGAACCAGTTGCCCCCTGGGGTGCTCCAGCCACCATCTGCCCAAGGAGGCCCTACCTGGAGAAAGCCTCCACCCCAAGCCCAAATGGTTCAGCGTCCACCTTCTCTTGCTACAGTTCAGACTCCCAGTCACCCTCCGCCCCCTTACCCATTTGGCAGTCAGCAGGCTGGGCAGGTATTCAGTGCCATTGGACAGGGACAATTACAGCAACAACAGCAGACGGGAGTGGGTCAGTTTGCCGCACCTCAGCCCAAAGGCCCACAAGCTGGCCCTGGTGGTGTCACAGGACCACCCAGACCCCCTCCACCCCTTCCACCAACATCTGGACCACAGGGTAACCTCGCTGCCAAGTCCCCTGGTTCCTCCTCATCTCCTTTTCAGCAGGGCTCACCAGGGACTCCTCCCATGATGGCTCAGAGACCTACAACTCCACAGGTTTTTGCACAGGGTGTTGGATCACCAGGAAGAGCAGCCCTTGGACAACAGGGTAACATGCAACAAGGATTCATGGGAATACCCCAGCATGGACAGCCTGGGGCCCAAGTTCACCCAGGTCAGTTATCGTTGGTAGCAGTTTTCTGTTGGGCTAAAATTTAGATCCAGAAAATGTATTTTTTGGTCACAGTAAAACATTATGTTAAAGTAATTATAGGTTTTGTAATCTACTGTCTAAAATAACAAAGTCAACGAATAATGATTACAGGCATGTCGAAGCGTCCCATGGGCTTTCCAACCCCAAACTTTGTCCAAGGTCAGGTGAGTGCCAGCACTCCAGGAACCCCTGGCGGAGGACCCAGTCAGCAGCTACAGAGCAGTCAAGCAATGGCTCACACAGGTAAAATGCCTACAATGCTGCAAACATGTTGGAGTATGTCTTAGGAGAAACACACAAGTTTTAGACTGAGTTGGAGGAATTAAAATAGTGTAAAATGAGTGGAGATGGATGCTTGTTTTTGAGGCAGACATCAATATAAACACCTAACATTAAACCTAAAAAGATCTACTCTTTACACAATCGCAAACATTTTTGGCAAAGATCACTTAAATTTGATTTCATCTCATAGTTGTGAGAAATGTATGTACTTTGGCAAGATATTTTACATTTGAAAAATATTTTTTTTGTCATGGTTCATATCTGTAAAAGATATGCACTGACTAGCTTATGAAATAGCTAAAAAATTAGGTGTTACACACAGAACACAGCAATTGCAGAACCACTTTTAAAATGAATGCATAAGTTACAATATTGTTAAGCCAAAATGAATAGTTGTAGGTCTGAAGTTAGATATCATCAAATATTGTTATATCATAATATTGTTCACCACACAGCAGATTGTTGGATACTGCAGGTAGTGTACTGAAATGGCAGTGCCAATTAAAAATAATTAGCTGCAACGGATTCCTTTTACTGTCCATATATACTGACATCATAAACATTTATCACAGCTAAATCTAGTATTGTTTAGATAAGTAATGATTTGTGTGTGTGTGTGTGTGTGTGTGTGTGTGTGTGTATGTATGTATATATATATGTATGGGTATGTGTGTGTATATGTATATCATGTGCATCTGATTAACTGCTTTTACATGCCAACAGCCTCATTTGACACACCATGGCTTAATGCGCAGTTTGCAGAAGGCACAATAACTTACGACATCTATTTAAGTAATTTTCTTTTTCCCTTTCTATTTTACACCAGGAACTCAGGCATCAGCCTCAACGCCGAACTCAATGCAGGGTCCACCCCATGCCCAACCCAACATAATGGGTGTGCAAAGTAGCATGGCAGGTCCTCCTCCGGGTACAACTGCTGGACCTAGTATGGGGCAGCAACAGCCTGGCCTCCAGACCCAGATGATGGGCCTCCAGCATCAGGCCCAGCCCGTGTCCTCCTCCCCCAGCCAGAAGGTTCAAGGCCAGGGTGGAGGTCAGACTGTCCTCTCAAGGCCCCTCAGTCAAGGCCAGAGAGGAGGGATGACCCCACCCAAGCAGATGATGCCTCAGCAAGGCCAGGGGGTGATGCATGGGCAGGGTCAGATGGTTGGAGGCCAAGGGCACCAGGCCATGATTCTGCAGCAGCAGCAGCAACAGCAACAACAACAACAACAACAACAACAGCAGCAGCAACAGCAGCAGCAGCAACAACAACAGCAACAGCAGCAGCAGCAACAAAACTCCATGATGGAACAGATGGTTGCCAACCAGATGCAAGGCAACAAGCAGTCTTTTGGAGGCAAGATTCCAGCTGGGGTCATGCCCGGCCAGATGATGCGTGGCCCTTCTCCAAATGTTCCAGCCAACATGGCTCCATTCCAGGGCCAGGTTGGCCCACAACAGATGACTCCACAACAGCAGCAACAAATAGCTCAACTCCAACAACAGCAGTTACAGCAACAACACCAGTTGCAACAGCAACAGCTACAGCAGCAGCAACAACAACAGCAACAACAACAACAGCAGCAACACCAGCAAATGAACCAGCAACAGCCCCAGCAGGTTCCCATTGCTGGCAATCCTAATCAAGCTATGGGCATGCATGGGCAACAGATGAGGCTCCCTGCTGGTCATCCTCTTATCCAACAACAGTTGCAACAGCAACAGCAGCTACAGCAGCAGCAGAAACAACAGCAACAGGCCATGTTACAACAACAACAACAACAACAACAACAACAGCAACAACAGCAACAGCAGCAGGCTGCTCAACAACACCCACATCCTTTGGCAGATCCTAATAGTGGGACAGGGGACTTAGGGGTCCAACAGATGGTCCCTGATATGCAGGCACAGCAGCAGCAAGGCATGATGGGGGGCCCTCAGCACATGCAGATGGGAAATGGCCACTTTGCAGGTCATGGCATGAATTTTAACTCACAGTTCCCAGGTCAGATGCCAATGGGGGGACCCTGTGGACAGCCTGGAGGCTTTCCTGTTAGCAAGGACGTAACACTGACTAGCCCACTGCTAGTCAACCTGCTGCAGAGTGATATCTCAGCCAGCCAGTTTGGACCAGGAGGAAAGCAGGGTGCGGGTGTAGGAAATCAGGCCAAACCCAAAAAGAAGAAACCTGCACGTAAGAAGAAGCCCAAAGAGGGAGAGGGACAACAGCAAGTAGAGGGACTTAGGTAATAATTTGTATTTGTTACAGTTTTGGTTTTTGCCAGTATGGATAGTAGTGGTAAATTGTGTAACTGTTTGTGTAACTCTATTACTTTGTCTGTTTATTAATTTATTCTCTTTTTCTTAGCGGTCTTGATGCAGCTGCTGGCATGGAGGATTCTGAACTGCCAAATCTGGGTGGTGAACAGAGTTTGAGCTTGGACAGTTCTGGCCCGAAACTCCCTGATTTCGCCAACAGGCCTGCGGGTAAATTATGTGGAATTAATCAGTTGTGGTAGTTTGTTTTTTAATCTGCATTCAGTTGCTGATTCTTTAGTTATAACAACTTTACAGCATACTGTAATTCTCTAAATTTGTACTTGTGTTTCTTTTGCCCATGTATGCCGCTCTACCATTTTCATAGGCTTCCCTGGACAACCTGGAGACCAGCGAGTATTGCAGCAGGTACCCATGCAGTTTATGCAGCAACAACAACAGCAGCAGCAACAGCAACAACAACAACAACAACAACAACAACAACAACAACAACAGCAGCAGCAGCAGCAGCAACAACAACAACAACAAATGCAGCACATGCAACAGCAGCAGATACAGCAACAGCAAATACAGCAACAGCAGCAAATTCAACAACAAATGCAACAGCAGCAAATACAGCAACAGCAGCAACAATTACAACAACAACAACAGCAGATGCAGCAACAGCAGCAGATGCAACAGATGCAAATGCAGGGTCTTCAGAATGCTCAAGGTCAGCAGGGGATGGCAGGGCCACAGACTTCGGGTCAAAGCCAGCCCCAAATACACCCTCATCAGCTGCAACAACAACAACAACAACAACAACAACAACAACAGCAGCAGCAGCAGCAGCAGCAGCAGCAGCAGCAGCAGCAACCTCCTCCTCAACAGCCACACCTCCAGCAGCAGGTATTATTATCATGTACTTTATTGACAGTGTTTGGTGTAACACACCCATTAACAGTTTATCGTTAATACTTAATGTCCTACCCCATTTTGCATTTTAGCAACAACAGCAGATGATGATGATGCTGAAGATGCAGCAGGAACAGGCAAAAAATCGCATGTCCATCCCTCCAGGAGGGCAGCTCCCTCCTCGGGGCATGAGCAATCCTGAGGTGCAGAGGCTTCCTGTCTCACAGCAAGGAAACATGCCTGTAATGATCAGCCTTCAAGGACATGGAGGGGTACCACCATCACCTGACAAAGCCAGAGGGATGCCCCTGATGGTGAACCCACAGGTGAGAGCCAAGTGCTGTGGCATATGTAAACTTGATCTTCACATTCATGTCTTGTGTTATGAATTTCACTTAGAATGTGCATAGTGCATAGTCATATATTTTCTTGGGAGTAAACTATGCTGTGTGTATTCGTTCTGCTTTCTAGCTTGCAAGCACTGCACGAAGAATGTCACATCCCGATGTAGGACAGGGTCCCCAAGGCACTGGATCTGAAGAGTCCCCTGCAGGGGCCCACCCGAAGCAGGACAGGCCCAGTGGCTCAGAAATTGGGGTACAGCCTGGCAATGGGACCCAGCAGATGATGGCCAATCAGGGCTCCAACACTCATATGATGAAGCAAGGCCCTGGTGCATCACCAATGCCCCAGCACACTGGAGCCAGTCCCCAGCAACAGTTACCGACTCAGCCTCAACAAGGAGGCGCCTTACCGGGCCTTCATTTCCCCAGTGTCCCCACAACCTCACAGAGCTCCAGGCCCAAAACCCCCAACAGAGCCAGCCCCAGGCCATACCACCATCCTCTCACCCCAACTAATCGTCCACCCAGTACTGAGCCCTCTGAAATCAACCTTTCACCTGAGAGGCTAAATGCCTCCATTGCAGGCCTGTTTCCTCCCAAAATCAACATTCCTCTGCCTCCCAGGCAGCCCAACCTAAACAGGGGATTTGACCAGCAAGGTCTTAACCCAACAACTCTGAAAGCCATTGGGCAGGCTCCTCCTAGCCTAACTCTACCAGGCAACAACAACAATGGCAGTGCGGGTGGAAATAACACTAACAGTAATCAACAGCCTTTCTCTACTGGCACAGTAGCAGGAGGTTCAGGTGCTAAACAGGACAAGCAGCCTGGAGGGCAGGGTAAGAGGGCAAGTCCTAGCAATAGTCGGAGGTCAAGTCCAGCCTCTAGCCGCAAGTCAGCCACCCCAAGTCCAGGGAGACAAAAGGGGACAAAGATGGCCATCAGCTGCCCTCCCCCCCAGCAACAGTTGGTCAACCCTCAGGGGCAAACCATGATGGTAAGCCCTACCTCAGTACCCCCAAGTCCAGTATCTATGCCTTCACAAGTGAGTGGGGGCGTGGAGGCACAGCAGACCCAGAGTCCCTTCCATGGGATACAAGGTAACCCTGTTGAGGGAGTCAAGGATAGTCAGGGAATGATGACAACAGAGCAGCGACAGATGCCTCAGCCTCAAACTCTGCCACAGCCTTTGAGGGAGTTATCAGCTCCCAGAATGGCAAGTCCTCGATTTCCAGCACCCCAGCAGCCTAAGCCTGACTTGGAACAGCAGGCTAGCACTCTTGATAGGCAGCCAGCCCAGGCAGCACCCATGCAGGACTCTGAGGTCTCACCTACTCTCAGGACAGCTCCGACTTCCCTCAACCAGTTACTGGATAACACGGGTATCTCAAACATGCCTCTTCGGCCCGTACAGAGTAATACTGTTAGGGATGTTATGGGCAAAGACAGCCCCAAGTCTGCCTTGGATCCAGAGAGACCACTCCACGGTAATTCCCAGAGTACAGATGTGTCATCATCTGCCACTACAACTGCCACTATAAATGAATCAGAAGCTAAACCCAAACCTGCTGTCCCAATCCCTACCAGCAGTCCTAATTTGCAGCCTGCTTCAATACCCAGCTCATACCCGAGCACAAATGTGAACTCTGTTACTACCCCCAGCCTCAACCAAAACCCCATCTCCAGTCTTGGCATCAATCCCAGTCCAAAAGTAATTCCAACAGTTACCCTCTGCTCCACCCTCAGTATTAACACTAATGCCACCATGAGTGTAAGCCCTAATACAGTCACTTGCTGTCAGAGCAGTCTTGCCTCAACTATTAGTACCAGTTCTAACTCCAACTCTGCTCTAAACCCAGCCATTTCAGCTCTAAAACCAAGTCCTAGTCCTAAACCTGTGACCAGTGTTCACTCAGTCATACAGATCCCTGCCTCCTCTACCACCATTTCCCCCAACCAGATCACTGTGTTTGTCACCTCTAACCCAATCACTTCTGCCCCCACTCCCCAGGCACCCACATCTATGGTCTCCACCATGGTAGCTGTCCCCAACAAGAACATTAGACCTCAGGATATCCGGCAGCAGACCCCTGTCCCCAGACCTCCTCAGTTTATCACCACCACTCCTGTATTTATCAACCCAATTTTCCAAGTCCCAGGTGCATCTGTGGCCCCCAATACCTCAGTGGTGTCACAGTCAGTCACCATGATGGGGCCTATCCAGGTATCCACTACAAACATCCAACTTTCCCCTGCCCCAAGCTCCACCCAGTCATCAGGGGCTAACGTGACCAGCACTCAGCCTGCCAGAAGTGCTGCTGGACAGGTCCAGATTGCCACAAGTATATCCTCATCTGCAGCTGTTAGCACCCTACCAGCTCCTCAGCAAATTAACACAGGTGCCCCCAAAACGGAAAATACAGGGGAGGCAGGTTCTGCTCAGAAAAACAGTCCCCCAGTCCAGCAGCCATCTCCCCATCCAAGTCCTTCAGCATCGTCTCCCTTTCAGCCACCTCTGGCTGCTCCTCCTCCCTGCTCTAGTCCTGGGGTTGTCAACACCATCCGAAAGAGCCCCATGTCTCCACCTCCCAGTACCCAATTGAAAAGTAAACCTCCACAGGCTTCTGCAGCTGTTACTGGTACAGCTGACCCCCAGCAGAGTCTTGTAGAAAGGCCTGCACAGGGACCCACTGGGTCTGTGCCAGCACAGGTTTTTCATCCTCCTGCTAGTCCTGCCATTCAGATTGAAGCACTGGCTCCCCAAACTACTGTTGCTGCTGGTGCTCCAAACAGCTTTACTCTGCCTGCAGTCTCGTCTCCAATTCCAGTGCCTGGCCAAGTTGCTGTTTCTACTCAGATTGTTACCCAGGCTCCAGTGCCTGCACCAGCTTCAGTCTCAAGCCCAGCCCAGACTGTAACTTCTCAAGCTCCTATTGTCACTGTAGTTGGTACTACCACAGGTGTCTCTTCTGCTGCCTTGCTCTCTACGGTTCCTCCTGTACAAAGTCCCATACCGTCCATTGTTCCAATTGTTGCTGGACCTGGACCTGTTCAGGAGGTTCCCCCTACTACGTCCTCTCCAGCTGCTAACCCCAGCGGAGTTCTGCCACCTCAGTCTGACCCCCCACCTATGGAGCCCCCTGTGCTGCCAGCTGCAGCACCTGCTGAAACCACCCCAGGTAAACACATAAGTGTGTGCAAAAGAATTATTGCCTGTGTATCCATGTCCCAAGTGAACTGGATAATGACCTTATTCTGGCCACTATCCTCGGTCAGGTTACACACGTAACTTTGTATACACTGTGTCACTGCTGTGGTAAGGCTTAGTTATTACACGCCACATTAACATGTCTAATGCAACCTCAGGTGCAGCCTTAAGTATTAAGCTTTCCTAGGTTTACACATTTGCAAAGAATTTTAGTATTATTTTAGTATGTTTACTACAGGCAAATACTGTTGCAAAGTGGTTGTGATGATAGTGGAGGAGAGCAAGCCTTCTGCTCAACACCCTACCTCGCTGTTCGTTTTGTGGTTTTAGTGGAGCAATTAGTGGTACATATTCCTGATTAATAATTTATTGTACATATCCAATGTGTCAGTTGAACTATTCAATCCTTTTTTCCCCAGCACCTGTTCAACAGGAAGTCCCACAGTCGCAAGAACCTGCTGCCAGTGAGAAGACGGGTAAGTGTGACCATTGTTGTCTTAAGAAAAATGCTTTTATTTTAAACAGAAAATACTTTGATATGATCTCACGTGTCACTTGGAACTATGTGGCATGGACATAACTCTTGTTTTTGTCCTGTTCAGGTGAAGAGGTCTCTACAGGTTCTGAGCCGGGGTAAGCTTCCTCATAACATTTGTGTCCTTTTAAGGTCTGTATTGTTGATTAGATGTGTAATGTTTCATGCGCTGGGGTCTGTTAAGCTGTCCCCTACTATTGATCTCTGAAAAGTCGGCCTAGTCTTGAGACCTGTGCTCTTGAAGGAGAAATGCTTAGACATTTCTAACTCTACTGAAACTCAGGGAGTTCATTTGGTTGGCCAAGGGGGTACATGGTGAAAACAATGAGCCACGTGGCCTCAGCACTTGGTATGTATGATTAGCATGCAACAATATACATATACTAATGCATGTCAGAACTTTAAACCAGAACAGCCTATCACGAAGCAAATCGTACCACTCCACTGAGCTTTATGGCCACATCTCTTTTCCTGGGGATTGTCATAATATGGTGGGGAAGTGAAGCCATGTTTTTTTCAGCACAGTTTATAGTTTACCGCTGTTTTTCCACTTCTATCACAGATGGGCAAAGAAAAGAAAGACGCCCATCAACTTAGTCCCAAGGTATGTATTTTAACATGTTTGTGCTGCAAAGACACAAGCAGTGATCATGTCGACGTAGTGGATGCTGTCGGGATGAAGACGGACAGTATCTGTGGTAGACGAGGAAAAACAGCAGTCCTGAGTGGTATTATATCTTTCTCTGAGTAGAGCAGAGTTAACTCAAACCCTTGCATCATTGCTAACACAACCCTGTGTTGTCCCTCCTTCCTTGTCGTTTGTTGTTTTTCTATCTGGTCCTCCCAGAGCTGCTGTGGAGAAGCCCAAGGGACCGAGCAGACGCAGCTCCCGGGCAGAGAAGGAGGTGGAGGAGGAGCCAGTAGCGGACAGTGGCATTAGGAAGAGATCAGCCAGGCCTGGAACCAGCGCTGCTGTAAAAGGTAACTTCAGACACGCGAGCAGCTTCAGAAAAACAGATTATCTATCACTACACCTAAGCTATACACATGGCATTACTACATTTTCCTTAATATACTTTTATACTTTTTTTGTTATAACAGAAACTGGAGCCAGCCCCACCCAGGCCAAACGAAGGAAGTCTAAATAGCCTGTGAACTGTACTGTAAATGTTTGTGTTTCTCGCTGTGAATCAGTCGATATATTGGTTTCTCTGTCCCAGATTCTGAATTTTGGCTGGAGGAAGGAAACCTTGTACAGATTGTTTTGAAAAGAATTATGCTATTGTTTTTGTCCACGCTATTATGTGAGATTGTAGTTAGAATGTGTGCATACAGTATGTATTTGTGTGAATGTGCTTTTTATATTAAATGCTGGATTAATCATATGAAGACTGAAAATGGAGCTCGTCATGATTGTATAATTATGTTGTAAAACTGAATTAAATTTTCTACTGCTTTTGTTCCGTGAAGCTGTGTAAAATGATTCCTGTATCGTTGCAAGGTTGTTGATCAAGTCTCAGCTTATTTTTTGCCACAGAACTGCATAAATGTACTATATTATTTATTGATCTGCTCTAGTAGGAGGCAGAGTGTGATGTAGTCAGGACTACATTTAGGTGAAGATAAACAAAAGCACGTGATGTTCTGGGAGATGGATGTTTGTCACTCTGCTAAATCTGGACCAGAAACACATATCCTGTATTTCTGTAAGAAAATAACAAGTATTTTTTTAAAAGTAGAAGCCCGTCCACTCTGCCTTTCCTTGCTTGGCATTCTGATGCTGGACCACGCACGGATGAGTGTTAGTGTGCGCATGCGCAGTCGGTAAACGTTGGGACTCCATTCCACTGTCAGTGAGGGTTCCCTGAGCCTTGCATCCTGAACAGCTGGCTCCTGAGATAACTTCACCTGCTTTCCAAACAAAAACCAACCTGACCATGAGCGGAGATCATGGACATGGAGACGCTCAGGTACCCTTCGGTCAATAATTCATGTCTGCTCAGTTTGTATCAATTCCTTGGCAATAACTGACAGGACTGGCGAGTATTTATTGTTATGATATGAAATAACGGTTAAGAAATGTTAGCTAACGTAATAAGTTACCCTGTTCTCTGTCATTTTGATGGAAACTTTGAACTGATGTGTGGAATTTGAATTGCATTGCAGGGTACATTTGTATGCCAGTTGAAACTTCAATAACCGAGCTACCGGCGTTTTCAAAATTGAAATATTAAGAACATTTTTTTTCGCAATTTCCAGGTCAATTCTGGATCTAAAGGAAGCGGTAGGTCCTCTGATGAGGATTTTCATTCATATTGATTCTGATTTGCAAACGGAATCGTGATCTGTGCACTGTTAGTTTTTAAAGGACAGAAATGGCGTCCCAGAGACTAAGTCCCCTCTCCTCCACTCTCTTGCGGCTATTGTTCAAAAAGAGGGTCTGAAATGTGCACTTGCGACCCTCGGTTTTTTAATCTGCGGGGGAATTCCGAAAGGACCCGGCATCGTGTTTATTTTGCATGCCTTGCTTTGGTGATATGTGCGTGCAATCCAGGCGAATTCTGGAGCCGAAAGTGGCCGAATTGGGGCTGAGGACTTAGTCTCTGCGCCATTTTCTTTTTCTGTATGTAGCAGCCAGGGCGCCGATCAGAGAGCCAACTGTCTGCCGTGATATGGAGGCGAGAGCTGGGAGCTTATCGCCTCTCCCCGCCCGTATCTCCCCAGCAGCTGCACTCTGCCTCCATCGCCGTGCTCGCACAGACATGTATCTGCACTGCCAACAGGGAATGCTCACACATGACTTTAAAACTCACAGAAAAGAAAGTTGCACTACATTATTAAAAGCATATGCCTAGAGCAGTCATTTTTGCACAAATTATAGCCTTCACACTACTCTTGCAAAGTTGAGAGCACTTTTTTTCCACCCCTTCTTGCAGACTCAATTTGCTGCACGATCCGATGGAAAGCAATGCAGTGTGCGGGAAATGATTTAGTTTAGAACTGGGATGTGTGTAACTGTTTCATACAGCAGATAATACCCGTTATTAAACTGCCATGACAACAGGGTGCCACGAGGTGATGATCAAGCCAAGCCAGGTCTACCCCAGGAGGGATTTCACACAGCTGGAAACATTTTAATATTGAAGACTCATGTCAAATCATTATTGCAGCTTAATCATTTCGCTGGCTGCGCTGAGAGAATGAAAACAATCTTTCCTCTGAAGTACAAGCTAATATTTTCTATTTATGAAACTACATCAACTGGTTTCGAGGCAAATTAGAGCTGCAATGGTTAGTCAATGAATCGAAGTGGACTGAAAGAAAACTGACCACCAACTGTGCTGATAATCAATTGTTTCAGCCATGAGGACTAACGGTTAATCATGAAAATCATCAGCAGATTTTGAAAATCAACATCAGTTGCAGCCCCAATGCAAATACTGAAGTATGAAAAGGTTTTTACCAACTGTCAAGTCCCTTTTCTTTAGTGTGGGAAACACCATCTTCAACAGCACCAGACAGGTGTATCCTGTAGCATGAGGAAGGTGGTTACACCTCAGGGGGTTTGTGGGTCAGTTCCGTGTGCTGGGTGTGATGCAGGGCACCGACGGCTAATTGGAGTGTGACTTTCAAAAGTAGAGTAAAACAAAGAAGAAATATTGAGAATGCCTTTTATCTCCTCTGTCAGCTTACGTTGATGCACATCAAGGTTCAAACAAAGGGAAGGGGCGTCTAAATATATAAGTGCCGTTTTCCTGTTTTCTTTTAATGCTGCTGAGCAGGTTGATCTCTCCCTTGTATCGTAGACTCTCACAAACATAAAGACAGGCACAAAGACAAGGAACACAGACACAAAGACCACAAGAAAGACAAGGAGCGAGAGAAATTCAAGCACAGCAACAGGTAGGATAACTGCAGCTTCCTCTCATTGATTTGGTGAAATACCAGACAAAACTCGAGTTGCTGTTTTTGCATGTGAACCGTCCAACACCAGTTTAACTGTGTACCTCCTAACGTGTACTTATCTTCACAATTCGCTATTTTACATGCATACTTTATATATGTTCACATACATTGCTTTTATTTTTCTATTTTGTTATGAACTGGTGGTTTCAGCTGTCATAACTGGATCCTTAATGAGGAGGATATGACATATTCCATGCGTTTGGATGCAGATTCTGCCCGTATCAAACATAGAAGCTTTTCAAGTAGAACATGAAAGAAAGAATCACCCAAGTTGCTGCTGATTTATTTGAAGCCAGCGGAACCCTGTCATGTTAAATCAGCAAACATGCATCACAAGGACTCCACAAAATCCACATTTATGAATGACATCTGCAGAGCATCAGTAACTTGAACCACAGTGGAACAGTGGTCATGTTTTCTTTTTGTGTGGTTGGAATACTCGTGCGCCGCAGGATGTTCACGGAGTCACGACTTTGGCCATTCTTAATGGCAGCCGTCCACGTCACTGTCATTGTTTGTTAAACGTGGTTAAGTTTATATTGCTGGTGGTTTCTCTGCACTTTGCAGATGACATCTTTTGTGCCTGTGCATCTGCACCACGTCTGACCTCTTGCACTTGATCTCTGACTTCTGTGGCTTCTGTGTTCCAGTGAACACAAGGACCACTCTGAGAAGAAACACAGGGACAAAGAGAAGCTGAAACACAGTGACGGCAGCTCAGACAAGCACAGGGAAAAACACAAAGAGAAAGACAAGGACAAAGAGAAGAGGAGAGAGGAGAAGGTTTGTTAATGGGGAGTCAGTCTGTCTTTTATGAAAGGATGTGCAGATCTTGTTCGCTTACTGGTTACAGCGCATACCACATAACTGCAGTGTTGCTGGTTGAATTTCAACTGCTGGCCTTTGTTGCACGTCATACCCACTGTTTCCTTTCTTATTCTTCAATATGACTGTCCAATAAAAAGCATTTTTTTGCAGCAGCATTCATCTTTTGTGACATTAACTTAAAAGCTTTGTTTTCCCCTGATCACTTATAGTCAACCCTCTATGAATTCTTATTACAAGTACACATTTAGACTGTTTGAACATTGTTTAAAACTGTGAAAGTGGTTGAGGTATGAAATGAAAAGATCAGAGAGATAAGCTAATATATGTTTTTTCATTTCTCACAGATCAAATCATCCCATGTAGACAAGCTTAAAAAGGAGAAAGAAAACGGATATGTAAGGTAAACAGCATCACTTTGTTGTATTCGGTATGAAATAAAAGTAATGATAAAGAATTTAGTTCAAGCTTAGCCATTGCTCGGTCATGATTAATGGGATATTGCTTTACTAATATGCAGTCTTCGATGTGTGACTTAGAGATACAAGCCCTGCCGCCATTAAGAGCGAGCCTGAAGAAGACAATGGCTTCTACCCTTCTCCCCAACACAACAAAACCTTCAAACGAGAGTATGACGATGAAGAGTGGGTATCATACAAATTACATCAGCTCTGTCACTGTCAGTTCTGCAGTCTGAGATGCAGTTAGATTATCGCTTTGATTGTTTCCAGATCTGAATACAAGCCCAAAAAAGTAAAGGTGGAACATGACAAAAAGGCCAAGAAGAGGAAACATGAGTACGAAGAGGACGAGGAGGATGAGGTTCATTATGTTTTGACTTTATTTTGATGGATACATTCTCGTACTCCCCAGGGTGGAGTTTCAGCTGTTCTCAAGATTTATTCTGTTCTCTCGTTTCAGGACAACAAGCCCAAAAAGAAGACAAAAGGCAAAAAGGTGGCAGAGGGAAAGAAATCTAAAAAAGAAGAAGAGGAGAAGTGGAAATGGTGAGATCATTCTGGGGACAAATAGTTCTTTTCCTCAGGAAATTACACACACAAGGACAGTTAGCTGATATGAACAACTGCTGAGAAGTACACACCGTGTTTGTCTTTTCTCTCCTGGGCTGTACTTTGTTGTTTGTGGTGGTTAGGTGGGAGGAGGAAAGATACACTGATGGCTCCAAATGGCGCTTCCTTGAGCATAAGGGTCCAGTGTTTGCACCTCCGTATGAACCCCTGCCTGACAAAGTCAAATTTTACTACGATGGTGAGTTTGTCTGTGTAAAAATTGAATGTTTTATTCATGTTGTCTGGTCTGTAGTGACTGCAATGGAATTTCTCTGCATTTGTAGGAAAGCCTATGAAACTTAGTGCTCCTGCTGAGGAGGTAGCTACTTTTTTTGCCAAGATGTTGGATCATGAGTACACCACGAAGGACATCTTCAGGAAGAACTTCTACAAGGACTGGAGGAAGGTGAGGAGATATGACGCGTTCAAGTGTCTCAATGTGAGCACACGAGCCGGAGTCAGCAGGAGGTGTGAGGCTGGACATGCTTCAGATGTCTTCTGTTTTATTTTAGGAAATGACATCGGAGGAAAAGTCAAAGATCACCGATCTGAACAAGTGCAACTTCAGTGAGATGAATGAGTACTTCAAGGCCCAATCAGAAGCGAGGAAACAGATGTCAAAAGAGGAGAAGCAGGTATTCCAGCATCCGCGCAGACACTCCCAACCCTGCAAACGTCACGAATTCTCTCATTGTATTTTCATATTTTCATACAACTTGTAGAAAATCAAAGAGGAGAATGAGAAAATCCTCCAAGAGTTCGGTTTCTGCATCATGGACAACCACAAGGAGAGGATCGGAAACTTCCGCATCGAGCCACCGGGCCTCTTCAGAGGACGAGGTGATCATCCAAAGATGGGCATGCTGAAACGACGCATCCGACCAGAAGACATCATTATTAACTGTAGCAAGTGGGTAAACTCCCCACCACTGTCAATGTTTCCTGTTTAGTTTTTATGTTCGACTCCCAAAATTGAATGTTTGAGCTCCAGTGTGCAGAATGATGTGTGTGCAGAGTTTGACGCCAAGAGGCTGTTTTCACTTTCAGCTGCTGAGAGTGGGAAGTTTGTCTGGGCTCACTGAAAATTTTAAAGGTGTGAATTGTGACATCACAACGAATTTGGAAGCCAAATTGGAAGAGAACTGACTTTTCAGGTCGTATTCATAGATTCTGGAATTTTAAAATAAGGAGAAATGAGGGAGAAATTAATATTGACATTATTTTATATCTAGTTCTGACTTTTTACCACAAGGTGGCCCTGTCAAACCATGTGGGTGTACGATGAGGGATTAGTGTGCGATGTTTAAGAGTAAGGTGTGACCAAGTGTGCTTTTATAGCACAATACATTCAGAGGGTGCTTGTGGAAGCTTTTGTCTGTCAAAAGGACCCATACCTCACATTCATTGTCCTGCCCTCTCTTCCTGCTCAGCCTCTTTTTTCATCTTCTTTCCCTTTATCTCCCCTGCCATCTGCTAACTGCCATGTTGTGCTGGATTTATTTATAGACAGTGGGAGTAATTTTCTTTCTATCTCTTTCATTCCATGCCTCAGTGGGCAGTCTGTGTGTGTGAGCGAGAGAGAGAATTTACGGAAAGGCTAATGTGTAGTGGTCAGCTTCTGTCACAGAGACATTAGCTCGTGAATGTACATGCTGTAAGTCCTATGTGCAGTGTGGCAGATGTACGGCTGGCATGCATTTGAACACATGCCGGCACTGTGTCAAAGGTAGTCTTCCTGTCAGAGTACGCTCTACGTGTGTGTGTGCAAACAATAACACGACCCAGGGAGGACGTGTCGACCCCCACACACTGGTTTGTGTTACAGTAACATTTCTCCGTACATTACTGTCTCATAGTTGTAGTGTTTATAACATGAAGTTAATCTGAGACTGGCTTGTGAAGATGGAAAAAGCCCAAATATGTTATTGAAGTCGATCTGTAATAAGCGCTGTTTATTGTACTTAAATGCACTTGAATCAACAGGAACACTGCACCCAGAGTAATACTCCAGCCAGTGGGAAATACCTATTCATAGCAAACCTGCCTCCTTTTCACCCAGGGACTCCAAATACCCTAAACCTCCTCCAGGGACAAAATGGAAGGAGGTTCGCCATGACAATAAGGTGACCTGGCTGGCATCTTGGACGGAGAACATCCAGGGCTCCATCAAGTACATCATGTTGAATCCTAGCTCCAGGATCAAGGTACCAGCGCTCTCACACCTTCAAGAGCCTCAAGCCCGAACGTAACCTGAACCCGTTTCTGAGTTTAAAGATTTCACCAGCTGTCCCTTGATGCAAAAAATGATCTGTCTGTTTCCCTACTGATCAAACCGTGTGTGTGTGCGTGCGTGTGTGTGTGTGTGTGTGCACGCGCGTGCAGGGGGAGAAGGACTGGCAGAAATATGAGACTGCTCGACGGTTGAAGAAGTGTGTGGATCGCATCCGTACCCAGTACAGAGAAGACTGGAAGTCAAAGGAGATGAGGATCAGGCAGAGAGCCGTGGCTCTGTATTTCATAGACAAGGTGAGGAGCAGTACAGTAAAACTGTAATGACGAAATGCAGAACAAGTGGGGGAAAAAAAACATTACAAATGCCAACATATCTTGGATTTTAACTAGTGACACACATGAATGAAATCCAGCATCAGAGTCAGGTTCCCCTTGAGCGAAATTTACTGTTTTACTGCAGACCCCCCTTTCATCATCTCCATCAACCTCCCTACATCCCAGCTGGAGAAATGCTGGTGTACTGTAGGTAAACCAAGCCAAGAGAAGAAATCCCGACAAAGAAAATGTGACACTCTCGAGTCGCCGCTCATGTTGTTTCCCCTGTAGCTTGCACTGAGGGCGGGTAACGAAAAGGAGGAAGGAGAGACGGCGGACACAGTGGGCTGCTGCTCGCTGCGGGTGGAGCACATCAAGCTGTACCCCAAGATGGATGACCAGGAGTACGTGGTGGAGTTTGACTTCTTGGGAAAGGACTCCATCCGCTACTACAACAAGATCCCTGTGGAGAAGAGGGTAAGAGAAGGACGGGACAGTGAGGAGGGACGTGTGAATGGAGGGAGAGAAGCGTGGGCAGATGCGTTAGAGCACAAAACTGATTTTATGGGGTTTTATGAGGGTGGTGTTGGGTGTGTATTTTACAGATATGTGAGTTCAGTGGTCATGAGATAAGGAGTTGCTATGCTGAGGAGGATGTTTGCACAGACAGGTGATCGGGCACTAAAAGCCTTCCGTCAGCTCTGCCTGCTTCCTGCTGTTAGACACACACACACACACACACACACACACACACACACACACACACACACACACACACACGCACACACAGACACACACCAGATGATCTGTTTTTAGTCACGAATTCTTCAGCGTGCCTGGACGCCGTGTATTTGGCTGCACTTCCATCCCCACTTGCTCACAGAAGAATGCACAAAAGGCCGAGTAACCTGTAATCAACCGCTTGCACAGAAACAAGATAGCACCCCCACCTGGCAGAAATGTGATGGTGCATCCCTGAACACTTAAGCTCAAGTGTTGGATGTAAACGATCTCATGCTTAATAAATATTTGATGATTTCTCATCAGGTCTTTAAAAACCTTCAGCTGTTCCTGGAGAACAAGCAGCCTGAAGACGACCTCTTTGACAGACTGAATGTAAGACACACACACACACACACACACACACACACACACACACACACGTATAGTTGTAATACTTGTCGCTCTTTACTCTTCCCCTCTTTTCTTCCTCCGTGTTTCCTGCAGACTTCTATTCTGAATAAGCACTTACAGGAGCTGATGGATGGCCTGACTGCCAAGGTCTTTCGTACCTACAACGCCTCCATCACCCTGCAGCAGCAGCTCAAGGAACTTTCCTGCTGTGAGTAACTGCAGCTTCAGCCTGTCACTTGAATGACACCCAAATACTTTGTGAGCACAGTTACAACTTGTAATCACTCTGGATGGTTTTTCCACAGTTTCTTCCTGCATTTCATCCAAAATTCAACTAGATAGTTTGACATTTTCGTGAGCCCCTCCTCCAAACAGCAACTGTCCAATCATAGAGCCTTGTAACTGTAACAAGGCACATTAACTGTCTGTTGATGTCAATCTGTGAGCCAAGATGTATTTCTATCAAAGTTCAGAGTAATCAAAGCAGCTCAGTCCTGCTTTGTTTTGGGGACTGCAGCCTAGCTCGTGTTAGATACCTTTATATTTGCCAAACTCATGGCTAATTCTTCATATCCTCAGTGAAGCACACTGTTTGAAAATGTGAATAATAAAGCATAGCCTCAATCTAACCACTGTATTGCTTGTCCAAGTACGTTTTTCTGCTTAGGTAAGCATCCAGATAATTCAAGGGAGGTTAGAACGAATAAATTTTAATGAGCCTGCATTTTATTATTTTCACATTTTATTTTCAATGCTATGCTGTGGTGTGAAGCAGCTCTACACTCAAATATACAAACAATGCTGCTCTCATGTATGCATCAACAATTGTCAGGATGCCGATGCTATGCCTGGGAGGTTTCTCTTTAGCCTCAGTCTTCTAGCATTACATCACGTACGCAGCTATCAGGTCCATATTTAAGACCCTTTTACAGGGTTCATGTTTTCAAACGTGTCACATGGAAGCATCAGCCAGGAGACGTTCTTCTCCCCTGACTCACAGAGTTTAAGCATTAGCATTAGCTTACATTAGCTAGCCTCACTTTTAACATCTGCTAGCCAGAGTCATCGTTTTAGTTGACAACAGCCACGGTTGTCTGCTAGCAATGAGAAGCTGCACTCTCTAACTTTGGAGGCCTCCACAGTCAGTTAAAAACTATATTTTGACCAATTTTGTGTAATTAAATTAATAACACTGCAAATTACTGTATATGATGAAGAAGCCTTTAAATACATAACCACTGCAAAATTTCAAATTTCAGTAATTTTAAACTACTTCTCCCACATTGTTGTGTCATTGTTGGTTCTCCAGCGGATGACAGCATCCCAGCTAAAATCCTGTCATACAACCGAGCCAACCGGGCAGTGGCCATCCTGTGTAACCACCAGAGAGCTCCCCCCAAAACATTTGAGAAGTCCATGCAAAACCTTCAGACCAAGGTAAGGTTCCACCTTTCTTCAGATTTGTTGACCCTGCGCAAGCAATGATACCTTGGCGTCATCTTGATCTTGACTGCCTAAGAGAAAATTTTGTCTTCCTCACTTGCCGTGCACTTGTTGTGTTTGCAGATCGACGAGAAACAGAGTCAGCTGTCAGCAGCCAGGAAGCAGCTGAAGGCTGCCAAGGCTGATCACAAGGCTTCCCATGATGACAAGAGCAAAAAGTAAGAAAGCCTGAGTGCTGCTAAATAGTGCAAGAGACTATCACAGTCCTATCTGTTGCTTACTTCCTTAAACCTTTGTCTCCGGTGTGCTGTAAGGCCACCAAGTCTTTTTCAGTCCATCTGTATAATTCTTCCTCTCTGTCTCCGTGCATCTCTTTGTCTTCCTCTATCTCTGTCTTTCTGTCTTCACTCCTCCCTCTGTCTGTCTGTCTCTGTGTCTCTCTCAGGGCTGTGGAGGTGAAGCGTAAAGCCGTCCAGAGGATAGAGGAGCAGCTGATGAAGCTCCAGGTGCAGGCCACAGACAGAGAGGAGAACAAGCAAATTGCTCTGGGCACCTCCAAGCTCAACTACCTGGATCCACGCATCTCTGTTGCATGGTATTTATGTGACACAGCAGAAGATGATTACCTCTGTTTATCAGCTACTTGTGTATTCGATTACAGATGTGACTA
Organism: Chaetodon auriga; assembly: GCF_051107435.1. NCBI lineage: Eukaryota > Metazoa > Chordata > Actinopteri > Chaetodontiformes > Chaetodontidae > Chaetodon > Chaetodon auriga. Next base: position 11,349,495 of record NC_135083.1, on the reverse strand, counting down.
GAGGGGAAAAAAAAGGAAAGTTAAATGAGTAAACCACCTACTGTTTCATAGGCCGGCTTTCTCTGGGCGGGTGGGTGTGCGCCGCACATATCCACCTTGGTGACAGAAAGGCAGGAAATGCTCTTGCATTGTAGGAAAAGGAGCAGCACAAGCAAAAAAGCTAACGGCTGCAGAAGGAAAATAAGAGGAAGAAAAGCGTGTGAGCGTGAGGAACAATGGGGTTTGTTTCTGAAAGCCAGGGAGCGTCCCCAAACAGCGCTCCTTCCTCCATGTGGGAAGTCGATGAGGAGCTGTCTGTGGCTGAATGGAGGGCCAGGCCTCCCTAACCCATGCCCCACTGCTATTTATGGAGAGCCAGCTCCTCAAGCACAATGGATACAGGAATGCTTCATGTTTTGCCTGATTGTAAGGCATAAGGGATGGGGTCCCCTCTTGTAGGGTGGTGCATGGGAACCTGGTCTGCTGTAGTTGTATGTGGAGCAGAGATGAAAATACTGAGCCGTTCAAACTGTAAAAGGATTCACCATCAATCTGCTGCCCTCACTGGCACAGTTGATCAGATTAGTTCTGGAGATAAATCCAAAAGACAGCTACAACCAAATTATCTGGTTTTCTGTTTCGTTAGCTACAACCTTACGTTTGTTGCGTGCGTGCCAAATAGTTTGAGTGCTTCTCACTTCCATAATATACAACCCCATTTCCAATAATGTCTGGACGCTGTGTAAAATGTAAATAGAAACATAACTGTGAGATGTTCCACCAGGTGTTTTCTTACAGCTTTTCACGACTTGTCCAGTCTTCTTTTTCCACTTTTAGCATTTTACAGTCAATGTATTTGATCGTGTTTTCTAGTGTGACCTCATTACAGACTCAAAAAACAGAATTTAGTGTTGAATCCAAATCAGAACATGGGTGTGCCTTAAAGTCTGAACCATTATCATGAAGGATTCAAGGGATCAAAGTTTTAAATACATTTCTCAGTTTCAAAGCTGTTGAATGAAGCATTAGTATTTGTTTGATGTGCATAACACGAGAGTATAGGGACACTTTGATTTTCTCAATTAATCAGTTAGTTGTTTGGTCTATAAAATGTCAGAACATGGTGACAAATGTCCATCAGTTTTCCCAAAGCCAGTGTTGGGCAGTAGTGGCGTAGTTTAACTACATTTCTCAGTGGTTTGGTGGTAGCGTCGCTCCTTTCTGAATCAAATAGCTTTTCAGTAGCTCAGCTCTTCTATTGATCAAATAGTGCTGTAGCGTCCACACAAGCTTCATATTGCCAAGCATTTCTGAAGCTCAAACGCTTTCTGCTGCAGACTGAAATAAAACTGCTGCCGACAGAAGCCCTTCCATATGACAGTGAGATCACCGTACCGATCCTGGGGCTGATTCCTGCAACGCGTCTGTTCTGCAGGGAAACACAGACCCGCTCGCTTGAGTTTACCTGTACAGGGTGATGATGGAGAGGAATTTTTTCAATTTTGAATTTGCAAGTTGAGTTTGTCCTGCAAATATGCCCAAGCAGGCATGCCCATGCAGCCACAGGTGCGCGCACACACACACACACACACAGATGAACATACACACGCTTTCGACACCCACAGAGCACATGTTTTTTGTTTGTGTGTCTGTTTTTGTTGGCATATTATTTTTGGAGCAGTGAGAGCAGAGAACACGGCTTATTGAACTTTTTTTGCCTGCCTATCTGTTTGACTGACAGCTTTATTGATCACTGAGATGGCACTGACTTGGAATGAAGTTGGTTCAGTGTAAAAATAATAGCTTCGATGGACTGCTGCGGCTGAGCTTGCTACATATCTCTGAGGGTAGCTCCATGGAGCTTCATTTAGAAGTAACTGGTAGCTTCGCTCACTTTACTTTACAAGTAGCTTGACCAACACTGCCCAAAATCCAGATTATGTCCACGAAATCTTTTCCCACCACCAAAAGATATTCACTTTACTGTCATAGAAGAACAAAGAAACCAGAAACTATTCACATTTAAGAAGCTGGAATCAGAGAATTTGGACTTTTTTTCTTCATGTTATGATGTTCCTGCAGTTCAAGCCATAGAAGTCACTTGTCATCAGAGCAGGAAGAGCACAGGTGTTCCTAATAATATAACAATGTCTCCACTCTTTTCAGGTATCCCAGTCAGCCATGACAGTGTGACCTTTTTACAGCAGACAGTTTGGTGTGTCATAACAAGAAAAACCACAGGCGTTATCAGGAACATTAATAACAAGTGCATTCCGTCTAGATGGGTTTGTTCCAGGGTCCTGGTGTGGTGCCCGCTGGCTCTCTGGCATGACTTACTGACACATTTAATGGAATGGAGCCATCGTTAATGGAATTTGTTCCACCTGTGCTTGTCCTGCTGACAAAAGGTCTATACCAGGTTTCCATTTGGTAACTTTCCCACACAGTTCTAAGAATGTTGTGCAAAAGTTTTCAGTCAACGTAACATTCTAAAAACGTCCTAATAACCACATGAAGTAACATTTTTAGGAGGTGATTTTTAACAACGTTCCCCTTGTACTTTAGGAGAAAACGCATTTGTGAGACTTCTTTTAAAGGCACAACATTCATTTATTATAAATTTCTTAGATTATTTGCAAAATATGTCAAAGAACCAAAAGGTTCATTAAATTTTTTAACTGGTAGATTTTAGAATTGAGATGTAGACTGCCTTTTAGATGATGGTTGAATCAATAAAAGGTGGGACACTGTGTAAAACATGAATAGAAACAGAATGTGATGATTTGCAAAGCATTGAAACCCCATATTTAGTGCAGAGACAACATATCAAATGTTGATATGTTTGTTATTATTTTTGAAAATGATATCCTCATTTAAATTTTGATGTTGGCAAGATGTTTCAAAAAGTTGGGACATTGGCAACAAAAGACTCGAAAGGTAGTGAAATGCTAAAAGAAAACACCTGGTGGAACATCTCAGAGTCCCTTAGGTGAACTGGCAGCTACACTCTGAACCGTGTGTTGTTGGCAGATATTTGTATTATTAGGTTGTTAAGAATTACCGTTGTATATGCTTCAATATACACAATGAACAAACAATGAAAAGACATTTGAATAAAATTAGCAGCAAAAAAAGGCTACCAGCGGGGAACCTCAGGGGAACATCGATAAAATCACCTCCAAAAAATGTCACTTCATGTGGTCATGAGAATGTTTTCAGAATGTTGTCTGTCGCTGATCAAAAACATTTGTGCATCATTCTTGGAATGATGTGGGAGGGTTACTTTAAAAGGCCACCAAGCCTTAGGGGAAAATTACCCAGAAAAATGTTAGATCATGTGGTTATGAAAATGTTTTAGTAATGATACATTGACCAAAATCATTTGCACAACATTCTTAGAGCGTTGTGGGAGGGTTAACAAATAGACACCTGTCAGGAACATTCCAGAAATATGACTGGAACATTTGTGTTCACCGGGACATTGTGTCAATATATGACCAGTTGAAATGTAGCGGCTGACTGGCTTTGTAGATGATGGTTGATTCAGTGTTGATTCAGAGTCAGTTATGGTTGGAAATCCAACCTTAATTCAACATCAATCACAACCAGAGAAGGCAGCTTCTGAAGAAACTGTGGTGTGAATGCTGGATGTTGCTATACTGCAATACTGGCTGTAAAAGTGCAATAGTGCCAATAATGTTTGAAAGATTTGGGATATTTTAAGGTTTAAATGAAGTTTCTGGCTTCAGGTATGAATAAGCAGATGATAGCTGAAAAGAGTATGATTAGGGATGGATGAAGAAACAGTGTAAGCTTGGAGGGTCAAACTATATAGCTGGCTTAACTTTGTATGGACATGTATCTGACGGCAAGAGTTGGAAAACGGGAAAGGTTTAATTAGTATGAATGGGGCTAAAAAGTTTGATCAGTCCCATCATGTCTGAAAGATGTGTAACAATTTAAGGTTGGAATGGAGTTTCCATCTGCAAGTGTAAATGCAGATAGACTTAAAAAATTAGGGCTGTACCCAAACTTTAGAGAGTTAGATGAGACGATCAATACCACTCTCGTGTCTGCAGAGTCAATAAGAAGCTACAGCCAGCAGCAAGTTAGCTTAGCATAGCATAAATACCACAAAGAGGGCAAAATGTTAGCCCGGTTGCGTAATGATGTGCATTGACTCTTGTTAACTGCACTTCCTGTTTTATTTTGTATTAACTCTGCTTTATGCGTTCCCATAAGTTTTACTTCCTGTCATTGTTCAGTTTCCCGCCAGTTTTATCATCACCTGTTCTCGATTATCCAATCGGTCTTCCCAGTACTTATAGTCCTAGCTATCACCACCTGTTTGCCAGGTTGTCTTTGTTCCCTTTGCAGACTGGAAGTCCAGCCTTTATTTTTCCTGTTGCTGTTCAGTTGTGTTTTAGCTCTGCCCGGTGTTTGAATTTAAGTTATAGCCCTGCTGACTTTCTGTTTTGTCTATTAACTCGACTTGATTAAACTTTTGAAATTCTGGGACTTTTTGTGTGATCCTTGCACCTCAGTCTCTTTGAGATGTGGTCGTCACAGGCACACTGACAGAGAAACACTAGTGTGTGTGGCAAAGGAAGCTGTGCAGTATTGCCGTGTTGGGGAGCTTTTGTAGGGATCCGGTTGCTGTATTTTATATCCCTTAATGTTGTCTAGACATTAAAACTGTGGGTTTTTCTGATGTAAAAGCAACATTGCTGTTTTGTTCCCTGAATGTTAACTAAGGATTAATTCAACTAACCTTCCGAGAACGTTCTGTAAACGTGAAGGGGAAACATTCTAATAACTTTCCTTCAATATTCAACCAACCCTCCCAGAACGTCCTGGGAACGTAACAATAATGTTGGTTTTATGTCAGAAAAACTTTCTGTTTTACCGTCCAGGGAATGTCATATTGGAACGTTCAATAAATGGTCCCAAAACCAAAAAATAATGTCTCCAGAACATTTTCGGAGCCAATTTTTGCTCTCTGGACACTACTCCCATCCAGGCTACATTAATGCCATGCACATGACCTGAATAGTTTTAGATGTTCTGTCGAGTCGTCTTCATGGAAGAAGTAGAGGACATAGGTCATTTTTTTTTAAACGGGTCTGTCATCCCTCCCCTCCAGGTGCAAGAAATGGGGCGTTCCCATTGAGAAGATCTACAACAAAACCCAGAGAGAGAAGTTTGCCTGGGCCATCGACATGGCTGACAAGGACTATGAGTTTTAAATGCACTTAATGTTTCACCTTTTCTACCCATGCCTTTGATTCTAAAGATGGTCTGTAATAAGTGTCAAATGATTCCACCATGTGGTTCCTGCAGGTCTGTGAAAGAGGAAACTAAGACTTAGTTGAAGCTGTGACCACAGTTTAAGAATTGTGCTGTATATATGGATCTGTTGTGAATACAGGAAAGTACCCTCTGAACCATTTCAACAAGCTGCCAAAGGGCATCTCTCTTTCAAAAATCACAGTAGTGTGTATGTAGCTGCAGCTGTCTGCCCATGATCTAACAACTATGAACACATTATTATCTTTTGTCAGATATGACTGTACTTAAATTTGTAAGCCATCACTTATTGAGAAATTCTATATTCTCATAGAATAATGAATTAATAAATGTTTTTATGAGAGACCGTGAGGACCATCATGAGAGATAACAGGATGAATTTCAGTTTGTGGAATTTTAGTGTGAAAGTTCGGTACGATAAAATGAGACTGATGACAGTGTGGAGATAGAAACCCGAGCACTATGTTCATGTAATTATTAGCACACCGAATGTTGTCTTTTCTCCCATTGACTTTGATTTTGCTGTTTATTTCAGGGATGTACATATTTTTTGTCATTTTTCAGTAACTATGATTCAGTGTTTTATAAAAAAGTGTGCTGTATGCATTGTCAACAAAAAGCTCTTCATTGCTCAGATGCAACTCGTGTGTGTTTTCACAGTTTTGCGACGAACAAGACGTTAACATTCCTCTTGGTTACTTGAAACAGCTGAAGTACTGTGTAATGTTTTGTGTGCCAGACATAAAAGAGACTGTTCCTTCAGGTGGTTTCTAAGAGGGATGTGGATTTTGCCAAAAAAAAGGTCACAGAAGTCTATCATTGTCATGTGCTGTTTTTTGTATTGCTGTGATTATGCAGAAAGTGTCCTCCTTGCATTCATTTCCAAATGTGAATGGATATTCTGACTTTTGTCATTAATATTTCTTGCTATTTGATCATTTATCACACAACTCCTGATTGGTTGAATGCTTATTGTTTTGAGCTTTGTAGTTTTCAGAATAAAACATCAACCTTGTCTTTTCTTTTTTTTTTCCTCGCTTTGTATGCGTTTGTGGGTGAAAAAGGGGTCGAAACAGCGAGCTGTTTTCCTGATTGTACGAAAAGAGACTTCATCAATCAATCAACAGTGATTGGTCAATTCAGGGGTCATAGTCCGATTTTCAGTGATAAGTCTCAAAATGATTAACTTCTCAGTATTATTTCATCTTTTCAAGTTACATTTCATCACTATTTGGCTGAAGTATCAAAGGTAATGTGATTTGTTTTCCCACGGAAGAGAAAAGCACAATTTAATAATTCTGAGAACAAAACCAACCCTGGGCTTTGATTGGTAATCCGGACATGAAAAGCGCAGTATTCGTTCAAAGGGGGAAAACCAACAAAGTTACTTGTTACTTGAGAAGTTGTGATACAGGTTTTGTTGAGGAGACTTCTTATGATGAAGTACAGTATGAGCAGACGCTCTGCTTCTTTAAGAGGCCGCTAACTGGCGCTCCTACTGGAGAGATGAGCTGCGTCAAGTTACCGGGAGATACGCAACATCACCGGAAGTTGGATAATTGTACCCAAATAAATCAAATAAATGCATAAAGATGTCACTGAAGAAGCTAGTTAACAGAGACAAGACAGAGCTAATTCGAAGTTGACGACCACACTGTAACATAATGAGAAAAAAAAAAAAAAAAAAATCAACAGCAACGAATCAACAAATATGTGCTGGGAGTTTCATAAATACTGCATTTATGCTTCCACTTGTAGATGACTTGTATACAAAACTGATAAATCCCAGTACATGTAAGGAGCAAGAAACCTGAAAATCTGGACATCTATCTAAATGGGTTTATATGTGTACAGTAAAAAAGTAAAATACACTTTCAATGAATAGTGTCTCATTAGGTCAGATGATGAATATCAGATGCAAGGTGCACCCAAGAGTGTCATCAAATATACCAAAATAATAAAACTGCTAATAATGAGCTTTATTTAGATGCCAAATAGGATCTGATGAAATAGGATCTGTTACTTTTTTCTAAAGTTGACAGCAAAAATTGTGTAATTCTAATGAAATAAATATTGCTAATGCTAAGAATAATAATTACATGAACGATACAAACTAAACCATATTACAACCGTACCCAGTCTCCTTGAGCCTCCTTCGTAACAGTGCAACGAGTTCCTCGACACGACTTTTATTGTGAAACCCACAGCGGAAGCCTGGTTTTTGACTCCGGCTAAATTGATACTGTTGGTGGTCGGCTGAGGGAGGGGGGTGGAGGGGGGGAAGGGCCTGCGCTGGCTGGATCTGAGAGCAGACAAACTAGCGTAGTCTTACCAAGGTCCTCGCTGTCTGCCTGCCTCTCTATGGACGACCGGAGGGGAGAAGGGGAAACGGGGATTGTTGTCGTCGGGACCGCCGCGTCTTTCCAGGGCCTAGCGATGATTTAGTCACGGAAAACCGGGGTGTCGGGGGAAAAAGGAGGAGAAAGCCGAGAGGGGAGAGGAGCAGCCTCAGCCGTTGGAGATGTGCGGTCGGGCCGAGATTGCGGCGGTAGGTACAGCACAGCAGTCCCTGCGACGTGTTGTTTTCCACTTGATTTTTCTCCGCACACTAAGGCGAAAAGAGAAGGGGGAGAAAAAGGGCAGAATAGCTGCTGCTACCTGGGCTTTTTTTCAGGGGTGAAACCAGCCACCATTCGTCCTCTCGGCCCAGCGAAATGCTAACTCACACCGGCCCCGTTTCCACGCCGTGAAAATATCCAGACGGTTCTTGTTATCCTACTCCGCTGCCATTCGCTACAAGTTGTATTCCCAATAATGCGATGCCTCCTGTGTCCAAAGGAAACTTTGCTTTCCTTTGGGACGGACTGCAGCAGGTTACGGGCCCGTTTTTACTCTTTAAACCCAGTCTGAATGAGGTGAAACCTCCCCGCTGCTACGTTCAAGGTAAAACCGTGTTAGAGAGAAAGTTCTCCGGCGTGTTCGGCTTCATCAACACGTTTTCAGGCTGCAGCTGTCATTTATTTACATCACTGTTAATCATAAGTCTCATTACTGCTCCTGTTGGGATTTAACAGCGTTTCAATCCTGGGAGCAACCGCATCCATATAGAGAAATCAATAACATCACATATGTCATGAAATGTTATGCTTTGTCTGCCAACATGTGTCTGTCTTTACATGGTTATGAGCATTTTTAAAAGTGGATGCAGCAGATCATAGCTAAGTGATGCGTTCACGTAGCTGTATGTTTATATATTCCCACAGTATGTTCTTATGCTGTAGGTTTGGTGACACGTTTCAAAATGTCCCACAGTGTGCAAAACATGAAATCTGGCCGTATTCATGTCAAACTAAATACAGGTTCACATAACATGGTCTGCCATGGGCATAACATGTACAACAAATGTGATGTTTTATGTGCACGTATAGTTTATTTTTGGCTGTGTGTGATTAATGACAGTATTTGATGCTTGGCAGCATTTAGGAATTTGTTTGAAATGTCACTTTTTTTGATTGGTAATGCATGTGATAGATTAATTTTTGGAAATGAGCATGTTCACATTTCACATATATGTCAAAATGAGCTGTATTTATGTAAAATATGTATCTAGATGGGAAGACAAGAGTAAAGAAAATATATTTTGATGATGAAAAATCGATTTTTACATATCTGAAGGTGTATAAACATGTACTGCCTATGAAAGTTTTATTTAAACGTAAATCTCCTGACAGCATCAACCCTTCACTGCCATATAATGTGTGTACAACACCGACACACTAGAAGTCCCCGAGGAATTGTTGTTTCATGGGTTTCCCCCCCTCTTCTCCTGCTGTAGGTATCCCTGTCTAGGCCTGGACTGAGCAGATTGTTCTGAGAGGAAACGGACAACAAACAGGGGAAGTGAACATGGCTGGGACCTCGGGCTTCTTTTCCAACGGACCTGTTCCGTGGATGGACAACGACACAGAGATGAACAACCTGTACCGAGACCTGGAGCTGGGCACAGTACTGACACTGTTTTATTCTAAGAAGTCCCAGCGGCCAGAGAGACGGACATTTCAAGTCAAGCTGGAGACCAGGACTATTATCTGGACTCGGGGCACGGATAAAATAGAGGGAGAGAGTGAGTAGACACGAACACAAACAAAGCACTGGTTGTAAATGTGCCAGAACTTGTTGGTTTACATACATTCAGAAATGTGACATGAAGGTATTGCGAGCAGCCGGGTGAATGATGTCAGGTAGGATTGCCAAAGTCACTCCCAAAATCCTTTTAGATCCCAAAAAATGTAAGTTGAGGGCCCTGGTGAAAGTAAATATTGCAATATTTTTGACTAAATGTGCGAATATTTAAGAGCATTATAGATGCTTTTCATGGGAGAAAGTTAGGACGAACAAGAATTGGGTATGTGGAAATGAAAGTGAAACAGGAGGCGTTAATTGTTCATTCTGCAGAGATCAAACAGTTTAATAACAACACATGCAGCCTCCAAGACCTGCAAAGACAAAGGTCAAGGCATACAACAATATTACTAAAAACAAAATCCCAGCAGCGTCTCTCAATATCAATATGACATTGTTTATTTCAGCTCTTATCAGTTCCTGAAAGTTGCTATTCCGTCTTGCTAAAACTTCCAGGATTTGGTTCATTCGCGCGTTCGCTGCTGTTTGTTGAGCCACGTTAAAGTCCAATTATTTGTTTCATTTTGTGGCTTTGCGACAAATTTTGACGGCGCAGGTGTGAGTCTGTTAAAGGAGCAGCCACTGTTGTCCTGCAGTAGATAAATCACATCTCAGACACGAATCCACGGTCGGCTACAAGGAGAAAGTACAATTTCCTGGAATTCTTCTGTCGCGTTAGTCGGGATATACTGTAATTTACCAGGTTAATCTTCAACAGAACAGCGCGTCTGACTGAGGACATGTAGGCCTTCGGTGAGTCGTTAAGTCTTCTGTCTCTCGGGTAGCAGGATGCCTTGTGCACAGCTGCACTCTGCTCCGGATGCAGCAAAAAGAGCACACACACACAAAAAAGACAGTCGGCTTAGGTTTTTTTCTCCTCTTCTTTTCTTTCTTTTTTTTTTTTTTTTTTTTTTTCAACACGGCCGTAACATCTTCTGTTGCATGAAGGGTTTCGTACGCACATGAGCTCATAGCCGTCATTTGATACTCTTGGAGTAGGTGAAATGGGCCGAGGCGGGTCATTAATGTACAGAAATAGAATATGAGGGTTTTTACTGGAAGTGTGTGATCATTTGGGAACAATTTGGCCCACTGTGTTTATCCCTTATCAATGGCAGGGAGAGAAAGATGCCCATTAACTGTGGAAACAGCACTCTAGTTGGTTGCTAAATATAAAATGCGGAGAAGGCGTACCTGTTAGTTCCACGATCAAAGTGTATTTTTTTAATGCCTTATGTTAAGGTATACATATTCACCTTTAGCTAGTTGGTCATTAGCATACATATTAGTCGCATATTGGTTCTTTATTAGTCATTATAAAGCACTTACTAATACCTTGATGGTTGGGGGTTATTAAGGGTCAGGGTTATTAAGATTATAATTCATATATAGCAGCTTCCTTACTATCAACAAGCAGCAGTTAGGGGCTTATTGAGAGAAAAGTCTTAGTTAATGACCTGGTAGTTGTCCAATATGATTATACAGAATTAGGCAGGATAATAATATAAAGTGTGGCAGCTCAGTTTCTCCCCAAGATTGATTCGTGATGCTTGTTTGGTGCACGCCAAGTTGCCCAGCTGATATTTATTGCAGATCACATATTCATCATAATGTGATGCAATTAGATGTAGGTCTGGCTTGACAAGGCAGGATGTGGTGTTGCAAAAGAAATGGCGGTAACAGGCTGGTTAGAGGTGCAGGCGGGGCATGTCATCAACATAAGGATGGGGATACATGACATTTACAGTCACAGTTTGCCCAAACTTTACCATCCATACAGGCTGTACGTGAGTGTATTGTGTGTTTTGATACTGGGGAGACTGTTGTGAAGCATCACATATGGTACACTCAGTAAATCTCCAGAGTATCACACAGATCATCTTCAGAACTTCTGGTTTCTGGATATGTTACTGAAAATGAGGCAGCGTAAACATGAATCAGAATCATGCTTGATGGTGACACATCGTTTTTCTACTTCAGCATCCTGAAGTGAGTGAACTGACAGGCTTCGACATTTACTTCACTGAATGAGCCAGATTTAGGTTTTTTTTTTCTTTTTTTTTTTTATGAATGAGCCTCTGTGTGTGTTTTCACACTCTTAAGCTATGATTTATTTAACTTCGGTGGGGGAAACCTCCCATCTCGGGTCTCGGAGCATCAGATCCTCTCATGTTTCATTTCAAACAAAGGCACCTAATATGACCACATATACTGTGAGGTGATGGACATTTGACAGCCGGCAGACATTTTTCTGTATGTCCACAGTGGACGCTGCCCCTATCTGGTTGTATTAGTTCATGGGTACATGAACATCACAGTACATTTGCTCAATTGAATTTCCAGGAAATATACTGTCACCAGAGCTGGACTGATATATCAGGCAGGTCGATACATTGGCTGAGTGCAGATACTGTGTTTATATCGGTGTCTGTCTGTATGCACTGTATGTCAACCGATAAGTGACAAGAACCAGATACATATTCATATTTTGTCCACCCGAGAGCTCTGACAATTTGTTTGCCTGTTGTGAAATGTCCCGATCAATCTGTATCTTGCTCACAATTCTTAAAAAAACCCAAAACAAATGTCAGGGGTCCATGTCAAGATTGCTGGTGTTAAAAAAGAAAAAGCGATCATCTGACTTATTGTTGTTTTTTTAATATCCCAAATAACCTCGGTCAGTATTTGCCTCAAAATATCTTGTATCGGTTGGGCTATATATTGATACCACCCGTGTGAAATTACATGAACAACGATGTCCATGTCGCAGCTTAAACCTGAAAAGGGAACCGATCGGCATAATCAGCTGAGCCATAGATCATGTCGTCCTACTTCTTAGGTTGTTTTTACAATCTATTGAGCACCTTAACAGGCTGAAATGTAACAGAGGGAGAGTTTACACCTGGTATGAAAAGGTATTATACATCTATACGCAAATGAACACATACATTACTTCCTTTTCCCAAACTCCATACCCACCTGCGCATAGAGCTGTCCACTTGTGACCGGATCACCCGGGATCCGCCTTAATCTAAACAGGGCCAGATACACGTGTTAGCGATAAGTAATGATTCACACAAAATGAGTCTGAATGTGGTTCTGTGTTAATGCATCTTCTCTAATAATAACCAGTGAATCAGCGCTCTGTCCACCGTCTGTCCCGGCTCACTGAGCTCTCCCTGCAGGACTAGCTCAACCAGTTAACACACAACTGTGACCCCGAACACCAAGTGAACTTTGACAGACAAGCCTCCAGATGTTTCACACTGCTCTGATTAATGATGCTACATTATGGTACAATGACTGCAGAACATCTGCACACGCTCATACATATCCTGACCCTCTTATCACATACAGTTCTTATTTGAAGGAGACCTGAAACAGAAGGAAAGCAAAGCAGAAAGTGCTTAATTATAGTGTCTTAGTTGTGGTAATTTGATGCTTTCCTCTGTTTTATATCATTGTAAACTGGGTGTTTTTGGGCTGTGGACTGTTCATCGGACGAAACAAGACATTTGAAGGTGTCACTTTGAACTCTGGGAAACTGGAATTGACATTTTAACCTGTTGCCTGACGTTTTATAGACTCTATGATTAACTGAGATGACGGTTGGCAGATTAATCTTTAATGAAAGCAGCTGCTAGTTGATTTTGAAAGGAGCGGCGGGCGGGCGTGGGAATGTGAGGTGTATTTAGGTTTAGAGAGTCTTGCCAGTTATTAAAACAAGAAGCTGCCTGCGCGTTATCAGTCATGGTGCTAGATGAGCGCGTGTTGACCAGCAGTTAAATGTCATCAGCTCCATCCTGGAAATGGCTTCATAAATAGTGAAGCAATCATCAGGTAGTTTTTGTCGTCGGTCTGTGCAAATGTGGGCGGAATTACCTGCACACGCCTGCGGAGGCTGTCGTCTCTCTGACCTGCTTTTTCCATGCCTCCCTCGTGCTTTCTCACCTCAAATGGCTGATGTCATTTTTAGCTTCCTCGCTGCTCCTTTTTTTCCAGTTCCACACTTGACTGTCAGCCCAGTTTGTTTATGACAAGTGTATCAACATATTAGTCTGACAGTATCCCGCAGGCAGCGGCACGATCAGAATCTGCTTTTACATTGTTTATGTCTGGATGAAAACACTGTTGTAAAGATCAGGTTGTGGCTGGAAAACAAGCACAGTTCCACAGTTGACTCGCTCCATTTACAGCGTGGCTGGAAAAGGGAACAGACTCCATGTAGCTGCATGACAGTTATTTGTCGGGGGGAAAGTCCTGTGTTTAACTTTATCCAACATGATGTCAAAGGAGCTGATATGGATCAGCTGACGCGTGTGTGCTCACTGAAACGCTGTCACGCTCCGGGCTGCACAGTCCCTCGAAAATTTGATTGCCGTATGAGCAATTTCAGCTGCTCCGGCCTTGTGTTCAATGCGTGCAGCATAACTTTTTGTTTATTCTGGGGTCAGTCGTGTCATTCGGCTGCAACAGATCTTTTCATAATTGATAATCAGCCAACTACTTAATCGACAAATCATTTTTTCTATAAAATGGCACAAATTAGTGAAAGGTGCCAGCTATATTTTCCCAAAGATGATGTATTGAAATGTTTTATTTTGTTTGACCAACAGTCCAAAACTCAGAGATGTTCAGCTACAAACAGATATGACAAATAAAAACAGCAAATTATCATATCTGAGAAGCTTTAATCAGAAAATAGTTAGATCTGTTGCACCAAAAAATTGCTAAAACAGTCTAATCTCAAAACAGTTGTGCATTGACTTGTCGTTGCAGCTCTAAATGTAAGTCACATCACAGCTGCAACATCCAGCGAAATGCACAGTGACATGATTATACATCGGCATTGTGCAGCTCTAGCTTTCTTTCCGCTGTGAAACACACAGCTAATGCACTCTGCTGTAATGCATCTAACTAACTGAAGGTGTGATTAGGATTATGAAACTAGCTGTAGCTCCAAGTATCAAACTGTCAATTTCCAGAAGTTGGCAGCAAATGAGATCAGAGTGTCGACAGTTTTCGAGTGTATAAAGGAGGCTGTAGCTCATAATTGTTTTCATTATTGATTAACCTTTTGATTATAGTTTTATTGTGAATAGCTTAGGCTGTAAAATGTCTTACTAATCTTCAGAGTGCTTTGTTTACAGCCCAAAAGGTATTTAATTTCTAAGCAAATCCTCACAGGTCAGAAACTAGAGGCAGCAAATGTTTGATGTTTTTCCTCCATGAAAGTTTTTTTTTTTTTTTTTGAAGTTCTCCTGTGGCTGCTTGAGTGTAGACATTTAACATTTGACAGCTTTTTTAAAACCAGTTTGATAGAGAATCTTAGAGTGAGGTATCACAAAGTACAATCGGCTGGAAGGCTTGAAGTGTAATCCAGCCCTGGTGAGGAGTGGTAGGAGTGGTGTGGAGGGCTGGAGGAAGTGTGGGAGTGTGTTGCAGGATACCTCCTCTCATCTCCTTTGCTGAGGTTACACCTCTGGCTATCTCTTTATTTCCTGCATCTGTCTGAGGCAGGATCCAAATATTTTGACTCAAACGACTCACAGTGTTGTCTAACAGATCGGCCTGTTGGAGCCACCGCACTCTCAGCGGAAGCCTGCCGGCCCGTTTGGTGAGCGAAATAAACTGAGATATGACGTATGATTAGAGAGCTCGGCTTTAGTGAAATTCAGCACGAGAAGACGCGCTTTCTTTTTCTTTTTTTTAATGCTTGAGAAAAGAACATGCTCACCTATACGCAAGCACAGATGTGGAGTGTAGGCGACAAAAGCACAGGATGTGTGGTTTGAGGGCAGGAAGAGAAGCAGGAGCTGTGTGTGTGTGTGTGTGTGTGTGTGTGTGTGTGTGTGTGTGTGTGTGTGTGTGAGAGTGTGAGAGTGTGAGTGTGAGAGAGACAGATCTTAAACTTCTCCTAATACACCACTGATAGGAACCCGTCGAGCTACTTCACAGCCTACGCACTCGTAAAGTTTCAGACTGCCCATTAATGAAGTCAAGGCAAAATCGTACCACTTTTTCAGTTGTGTCATTCCTAAAGATAAACCATGAGGTAATGTTGTGTAAAAGCCCACACAGGGCTTTTTTTAATCAGTCCAGTGGAAGAAAACTAGAAGATATATATAGCGTGTTACTGTATACAGGCTCGATTTGAGCTCGGTTGGGTTCTTAAGTGCTGTATCGCTTTCAGATTCCCCGTCTGACGCCCTTCATGCTGTAAATTATTAAAACCATTCCAAGCTTCTTAAAGTCTCACGGTTACCCACGTACAATATGTCTTTGATGTATTTGAAACCTCTGTTGTGCGGACCCGGCCGAGTCGCATCGCAGACTGGTTTGTGCGACTGACTCGAGGTCTGCCGTTGTCGGATGGCTGATTTGGTTTTGGTTGATTTCAGTGGTGAAAGGTGAACAGGGGTTCATTTGCGGTCGGTAGCTTCACCATCTTCTTCATTTGAAATCCATATCTAACAAAAGCGTATCAATGGTATGGCTTGACTTGAAATGTATTTATATGTGGTTGAAGTCGTGGCCTCAGCTTCACTGTTTTATGTGGTCAGGGGGCTTCAAATACTCGTTCATGCTGTGTGTTCGTCTCTAAAAAAAACTCAGATTTATGAAACTAAATTATGAATAAATGGACTGGAAGACGATTTGGACAAGGTTGGAGCAAATTCAAGATGATTATTTATGTACTTTATATGACCATATTCTATTAGCTTTTTATAGAATTTTGTCATACAACTGAATATTTCCAAGCAAAATGTGACTAAAAATTGAACAAATGAGTTATTGAAGGTTTTGTTGTACACGTACGAAGTAGCTTTGCAAATGGTTACACAAAGTGACATCAGACAAAGATCCATATTAATATCATCATTTTGATTTCAGCCATGTCGCCCAGCTCTACTGAGGATACTTTTGTATGTGCAAGGAAATGGCGAGTCTGCGTTCCTGTTAACTGTCGTATATGCGTCTTTCTTTCCCAGTTGACATTCGAGAGATCAAAGAGATCCGTCCTGGACAGAAGTCCCGGGACTTTGAGCGCTATGTGGAGGACTCTGCAGCACGGCTGGACCAGGCTCACTGCTTTGTCATCCTGTACGGCACCGAGTTTCGCCTTAAATCGCTCAGCCTGGCAGGTATGCACAGACACCTTCCACACCCTCACACACAACTAGTGCATTAGTATTTTATATAGCATCCTACCGGCCATCAGCTTACCCTCAGTGTCTCAGTCTCAGTTTGTCCCTTCTGTGCCGCAGCATCCTTATTTAAAGCTTTATAGTCCACCACAAGCTGAAATAGTCTCTAAGTGCAGACTGCATGTTTGAAATTATTTACTGAAATCATACATGCCAGCATAGTAATGATTTCCATTTCGCCAAAAAAGACAGTTTATACCTTTTATTGAATTCCCTCTAAGTCTTCACTGCATGTATTACACGAGCCTGGACTGACATAGACATAAAGGGAACTTGACTGGTTGGACAAATCACAAGTTCGCCTCAAAAGCCTTTACAGTCTGGACAGCATGCAATGCTAAAGCTGCATTTTGATCATCGATTAATAGTTTTAGTCACCTTTCATACAAAAATGCTGCTTCCCTTTGTCATATGACACTAATATATTACAGCTTTGGACTGTTTGTCAGACAAAACAAGCTAACTGGCGACAGCATCTTGGCCACTTTTTCACCATTATCTAACATTTCCTAGCTGTTAAGAGCGATTAATCAATAATAAAAGTAATTGGTAAATGCAGCCCCATACAACACAACATGTCTCTAGACCCATGAGAAGTAAAAGCTCCCCACCAAATAGCATTTAATGGGAATAAAAAGAAAAGAAAATCTGAAATCATTCCTCAAAATATTTGATTTTTTTCCTCAGCAACGTCTGATGAGGAGATGACCATGTGGGTGAAGGGCTTAAACTGGCTTGTGGCCGACACACTGAAGTCTCCGACGCCGCTCCAGATCGAGAGGTAAACAGTGCATACGTACACACACACATCACATCCAAAAGCTGAAGCTATTATAAGGCTCAGCATGTGATGACGAGCCGCATTCGCCCATTTTATGTCCTGTTTTACATTAAATGCTTAAATCATCTTAAATCCCTGTTTTGTTTTGTCTTCTCCAGGTGGTTACGTAAGCAGTTCTACGCCGTTGATCGCAACAGAGAAGACAGGTATGTCCGCTCAGTTAGAAGACAGAGCCGATCAGATCAGACACACAGGAAATAGCCGTAATTAGATATAACTCAATTGGTGCAGCAGTTGTGCGCCCTTTCCCAAGTGTAACATCTAGAGCGAGTAGTCTAGCTGCACCAGGCTGGTAGGTGTCAGTGAGAAAGCTCTGCTGAGGTGTAGTGAAGGAACTAACCTCTCAGCCACACAGCAGCACCTCTTCCTGCAGCAGGAAACAGACTGCAGAGGATGGAGGAGATGTACAAAGATGTTTGTCTGTTACATCCCTGACGAAAGCGCAAGCCTTTGTTACGCTGCGGGGGTATTGTCCTCCCCCGGCCAAAATTCCAGGCTGTGTAGTAAAAGTGAAGCCAAAAAGACTCAGCAGAGAGCAAGGAGCCTGCGTTTGCAGCGTTTCAGCGCGTCTGGAAGTTTCAAAATGCTCGCCACAACAGAATCTACGCAGCGCAAGTGGGTAGGCGGCTTTGCGCTTATTGTGCGTGCCTGTCCGTGTTTGTGTTTGACTTCTCAACAAACCATGTGTATGTGTTTAGGATATCCTGTAAGGATCTGAAGAGCATGCTGAGCCAGGTCAACTACAGGGTGCCCAACATGAGGTTCCTCCGAGAGAAACTTCCGGTAACCTCCTTCTACTTATCACAGACCCCGCATTCCCACTCCATCTCCCTGCCCACTTCCCTTTCAGTACGATGTTGTTGGAGACTAGAGATTTATGATTTGTCATTAACGGCCCTTTTGCTTTCCCTCGTTTCGCCTGTTCTGTAGGACTCGGAGCTGAGGAATGGAGACGTGTCCTTCAGCCAGTTCGCCCAGCTTTATCGTAGCCTCATGTTCGATGCTCAGAAAAACGTAAGTGCAGTCCTTTTATGCATGCACAGAGAGTTCTGTCCCAGCACTTTCATCCCCCATCGCCCCATCTGATGCCCTGCCAAGGCACCCTTCCTCCCCCCATCTGTCTGTTCTCAAATGGCTGCAGGATCAATATGGACCAGTTAAAAACCCACCAAACCCCTCTGGTGGAGCCATTAGGACACACACACTCACACAGATGAGGAGGGAGGCAGGCAGGCAGGCAGGCTGGGTGGGGTCAGATTAAATGGATGACCTCAGTGCCCCCCCAACGACTAACCACCCAGCCCCCTACAGGATGTCTGTGTCCATCTACATGACTAGTGTATGACTGAAAGGATGGCACTTTCATGAATTAACTCAAATGTTCCCACTCTTTCAGGTGGAGATCCCATTTCTGCAGAGGTAGGTTAAAACTAAACACGCACACACACACACACACACACACACACACACACACACACACACACACACACACACAGACACAGTGACTGGCTCTCACAGATGTTAGTTTACTGAGGTGAACCTTCTCTTTCTCTGCCAGGTTCATTGACAGACCAGAGCAGAGGCTCTGCCTGGACGACTTCAAGAGCTTCCTCCTGGAGTCTCAAAAGGTAATATCTCCGGGGCGTTCGGACATCTAGTTCCTCACAGATTGGTTTCGTTTGCACACCCCAATACATCTTTGTTTGGATGTGAATCCAGGAAATGTGGGCCACAGACAGCAGCAAGGTTCAGGAGTTTATGTTCAGCTACCTGAAAGACCCCCTGAGAGAAGTGGAGCAGCCTTATTTCCACCAAGACGAGGTACCCACACTCTCACCACACCTCCCTCTTTTTTTTCCCCTTCTTTTTCTCAATTCTCTTCTCTTTTCTGGGTTTTTTGCACTCTAATGGAAAAAAACTCAAACTTGTTTTTGTGAGTTATGTTTTCCGATGCCCTCCCCTGTGTTGCTAGCGTGGGTGGGAGATGCTCAGAAATTGACATGGATAGCCATGATCTCGGCCTAAAGCACCTCCTCCCACACAGATAGAAAAGGTTATTGACTGTGGTGCCGCGTGAGAGCTCTGCAGAAAGCGAACGATGCTTTTTGTGGTCACCATAAAGCTGTGACTGACAAAAGACACGAGGAAGCTGGTGCGAGGCAGCCTGCAAGAGATGGTACTGTGTTAGATAGCAGGTGTGCAGGCCATGGACATCAGTCTGTGAAAGATAAGATAAAACAAACGGAGTGTGACCGTTAAAGGTAATGTTGAAGTTTTCAGTTGTCGTGTAGGAACGTTCACCGAGCCTGCAACTTTTACAGCTGTGGGAGGGAATTCCACAGTTTTGATGCGTCATTTAAAAAAAAAGGCTGAGCTGCTGAATCTCTTATTTTTGTGATTTTTTTTTTTTTTTTTTTTTTGTAAAAGCCATCATCACATCAAGTCTGCACACCTCGTGGATGCTGGTCCACAAGGGGATTAAAAATGCAGACTAGATTTAAACCTGACATTGACGCTCTTAATGTGATATTAACATGAAATCCTCAACTGATTCTGAGAATGTCGGTCAAAATGTTTTTTTTTTAATTGGATCAAAGTCAACCTTCCCCCGTCTTACTCTGCAGACTGTGCCAAACAAATCAAAGTGCATATTCTGTATGTGTAAATGATCAGATCTCATTTATTACTAACTTCTGACACTTACATATGCACAAGTTGGCCACCAGACAACTAGTACATGGTTTGCAAATGTAATACACTCTGGTGGTGTTTCGCACATGCTTGTGTGCCAATACAAATATATCTGCAAGATGCACTACAAAACTCTGCAGGCGGGTTCATGCAATGAAATGTGCGATGCAAGTTTATTGTAGAGTGCTTTGAGTATTTGCCTTTTAGGGTTTGAGAGAACAGTGCTGAAACAAAGACACTTCATCACTCAACAATATGGCACAAAATTATTTATTTAGAAGAGTTTTTGCACAGAGATGGACTTGACGATCCGGGTGGTCCAAGGCTGGATCAGATCCTGGCAGCGTGCCCTGCAGGAGGCCTTCTGAGCCTTGCCCAAGCGCACAAACATGTCTCCAACAACCTTTTGAAGCCCTGTTCAGCTATGCTCTCAATCTGCAGGGCTGAGTTGCTTTGTTACACATGCTTGGAAGGCTTGTTATTATCATTACATTTTACGTTACCATGTCTACATTATATTGCTGTGGATAGAAGTCATCTGCAGAGCAAAGTCTGAAGTCTGCACTCCGAGCAGACTGTCTGGAACCCCGGAAAAAGGTTGCTTGAGACTTTTGCGGACGTGATGAATTGTGGATTTAGACAGCCCGAGTCTCTCGTGGACCTCCCAGAAACACATAAGTTGAATCTGCAAGTGCGGCACATTTGACTGATTCTCACTTCTCTCCCCCGTCCTGTGTAGTTCCTGACATACCTGTTCTCCAAAGAGAACACCATCTGGGATTCCTCCCTGGACCAGGTGTGTCCTGAGAATATGAACAACCCCCTGTCCCACTACTGGATCTCCTCTTCGCACAACACGTAAGAATGGAGCCCGAAGCTGTCATCACACATACATTTCATTATATCAAGCTTCTGTCAAGTTCGAGCAGCTGTAATTAGGCCTTGGGAACACTTAAATCTGGCATCCTCTCATGGAAGCCTCTAATCAAAGAGGGCTTTTGAACTGACTTCATTCATCAGATAAAAGTGTATTATTTAACAATCTTGTTCCAGAATGAGATCCCACTGTGTATTTTGCAGGAAAATGTATTTTTCCTGCCATTGAAAAGTGTGTGAAAGGCAGTTCAAATGATAACCCTCTGTACTCGACGTGAAACAATACTCATTGGAGCAGCGGAATGAAAACTTCCCATGTTGCTTTGATTAGGTTTGAATTGACCGACTGACTGAGTAAGAAGTGTTTACTCCAGTCAACAAAAGCGGGAGAGAGCCCTCTTTTACCCAGCAATTTCAGCGTTTGTGTGTGAGTGTGTGTCTGTTTGTGTGTTGCAGTCACTGACATGCAAATCCCTTTTGAAAGACTGGTTAGATGTGTGTTTTTCTGCGCGTACTTTGACGTTACACGCTTATTTTTAGCTACCTGACGGGAGACCAGTTTTCCAGTGAGTCGTCCCTGGAGGCATACGCTCGCTGTCTGAGGATGGGCTGCCGCTGTATTGAATGTGGGTAAACACACATACACACATTTCACTTTGACCCACGTACAATAAATCACCTCCACTTGACTTTCAACCTTGTAATTAACTCTTATCCCTCACAATTCTACTTTTAATGCAGCCGCCACACCCTTACCCACACACTCGCTGTTACACAACAGTGCCGTACACTGTCTGGTCTTTGCACCAAAGCCTTGTCAAGCAGGTTTCTATGAATAGGACTGGCTTTCAGCAGGTTAAAGAGTCACTTGTCCTCAAACAAAAATAAACAAACATGAACTTGTGCGTCTTCAAGTTTAAAGGTCTTAAATACTGTGTACTTAATCTTTTGTATGTGGCATCTCACAGATGAAACGACTTTGCGTGTGTGTCTGTCTGCGTGTGTTTACTTCCAGTGGACTGCTGGGATGGTCCAGATGGAATGCCAGTCATCTACCACGGACACACCCTCACAACAAAAATCAAGTTTTGTGATGTCTTGACCACCATCAAAGAGCATGCCTTCGTCACATCTGAGTGAGTCTCCATGAGCACAGGCCACGCCGTTTCTTTTCATCGCCGTCTGTGGCGATGTGGTGATAAAAGGATACGAGATGCTGAATATAGGCTGCCGTGACATCAAAAGTTCAGTCAGATTCTAATTGGCAAATGTCTTTTTATGGCAGGCTAGGTGTTGGTTCTGTGTGTGTGCTGGAAAAAAACTAAGGGTGTAAGCTATGACTGAAAAATTTATATCATTTTTTTTGTTTCTCATTCTACCTCTTTTTCACTCTGTTAGCATGTAAGGGAACATATCTTCAGAGATTAAAAGTGATTTAAAAACGGATGTTTTTTTGGCCCCAAATAGGAATGAGGTTTGGGCCTACATGTGTTTTGGAAGGAGTAACCTGCCCATAATGTAGACTAATTAGTAAATGTAATGTGTAATGTATTAGACATCGCAACAGCATTTATTTGGCAGAAAACCCAAAGTGTATTATGTAAGTACAATAGTCAGTGTACCGCCGAGCATGTCTATCAAGCGCATTGACATATGGCAGCAATAGACACACACACACTGACACAGTACACAGCAGCGGGAGCTTTCCTGTAACAACAAAACCAGCTGAGCTTGTGTGGCAGTATGAAGTGCGGAGATAATGAAAGGTCTGGCTATGGGAGGCTACACGAAAAGCAACGTGAAAAGACACATCCAAGCCGCAAGCTTTCTGTTGAGTTTCCCTCGATATTACTCCAGCCTGTGGGTCAGCAATAGCTGCTAATAGCCACATTAGCCGTAGAACATGCTAACGCCAAATTCAACAGGCTGACCAGCAGAATAAACATCAGCATCTTCCTCTGCCGGCGTACTGTCCCTCTTCCACTACCTCGCCCATGGAAATACACTATGATAGTAATGACATAATGAACTGTAAATAACATCTGAGATATTACCTTGCCAACTTTCTATAAAAATATTTGCCTTGCTATGGCAGACTTCACATTCTTTTGTTTGGAATTATACGTCTTCATCTGTCTAACATTGTTTATTGAGGGTATCTTAGCCTTAGGCAGCAGACAAGTCCACCTTAAATCCTAATCTGTGCTCCTCTTACAGCTATCCCATCATCCTGTCCATCGAGGACCACTGTAGTATTGTGCAGCAGAGGAATATGGCCACTTACTTTAAGAAGGTGTTTGGAGACATGCTGCTGACCAAGGCGGTGGATATCGCGGCAGATGGCCTGCCCTCACCCAACCAGCTCAAGAGGAAGATCCTCATCAAGGTCAGGAGCCACCTCGAGAGATCATTTGATCTTTTTATGGCAATTTATTCTGCAGGGGAAAAAAGTATGAATGGATGCTTTGTGTACAGAATTTCTGATTGTCCTTCCTCCTCTCCCTTTATCTGCTGCAGCATAAGAAGCTCGCAGAAGGCAGTGCCTACGAGGAGGTGTCCACCTCCACCCCCTACTCAGAGAACGATATCAGCAACTCCATCAAAAATGGCATCCTATACCTGGAAGACCCCATTAACCATGTAAGCATGTTCATTGTGTCTAAGTGGATTCTGGAAGCTGCATCAGGACGAACGCTTGAGATACGGTGCTCTTGGCTTCATGAACTGCTTTCCTTTGCCTTTTAGATGATGAAATGCTGCTTGCCTGCTTTGGCCACTTCTCAGTGCGACACACGGATCCTCTAAATATTTAATCTAACCATTTGAACTAAGTGTCTCCCTCCCTTCATCCTCTCGCTCACTCTCTTTCCCCCCAGGAATGGTACCCTCATTTCTTTGTCCTGACCAGCAGTAAAATCTACTACTCAGAAGAGACCTCCAGTAACCAGTGCAACGATGATGAGGAGGAGCACAGAGAGGTTAGTAGGCCTGATCTGCTGTTGATACTCACAGAGACACTAGTCCTGATTGTGAACAGGATCTGTTCACCACCGGACATTGTACGCAAAT
Organism: Chaetodon auriga; assembly: GCF_051107435.1. Lineage (NCBI taxonomy): Eukaryota > Metazoa > Chordata > Actinopteri > Chaetodontiformes > Chaetodontidae > Chaetodon > Chaetodon auriga. The sequence continues at coordinate 11,325,342 of NC_135083.1, read as the reverse complement.
TACACGCAGTATGAGAAAGACAGCATTTCCTATAGAGATGCATGTTTGTGAAACACCATAGATGCCAGATGACCAACACCTCCTTCTCTTTTCCAATCATCCAGGTGTCCAACGGTATGGACCAGCATGTGACCGAGAAATGGTTCCACGGGAAGCTGGGCGCAGGGCGGGATGGGCGGCAGATAGCCGAGAGATTACTCTCAGAGTACTGCCTGGAGACTGGAGCTCCTGATGGCTCCTTCCTGGTCCGAGAGAGCGAGACCTTTGTGGGAGACTACACGCTGTCTTTCTGGTACTTACTTTTTTTCCTTTGTTCAGGGTCTCTGCAAACTTTCTCCACATTTCACTCGGACTGTACTCAGCTTAGAATTTTGTAAAATGTAATGACAGGAAATGGACATTGAATGCTATTTTCTGCATTTAACTGTATGATAATGTTGATCATTAATGTAATTAATAAATTTACAGTTAGTATTTGATTAGTGTTTTCTGTTTGTAACTAGCAACAGAAGAGCGTTTCACGGTGCCGTGTTATTTAATTATGATGATTGAGTTAATTGAATTATTGCACAACTGCACTTCAGTGGGAAACTCTCCCGTGTGTCAGCAGTGTTAACCCGTGCAAATAACAGTGACACACTGGCAGATAAATCAATGTCAGTCACTCCGTCATTGACTGAACAGGCTTGGTCTGAAGTGTGATCATTCACCTTTAGTTACCTTAAAGCTAATCAATCATTGTGGATTACACGCAATGTACTGTATGGAAACAAAGCTCTGACACTCAGTGGTATGTTGATGATGGTATGTTCAAGGTTACACTCAGTAATCATAATGATCTACAAACAAACTGAACTCTTTCTGTTGTCTCATCTAGGCGCTCTGGGCGGGTGCAGCACTGTCGGATCCACTCACGTCAGGAGGCGGGCAGCCCCAAGTTCTACCTGACTGACAACCTGGTGTTCGATACGCTCTTTGCCCTGATCAACCACTACCAGCAGGTGGCGCTGCGCTGCAACGAGTTTGAGATGAAGCTGACTGAGCCAGTGCCTCAGACCAATGCTCACGAGAGCAAAGAGTGAGTCTCGAGCAGCGTTCGTACAGATTGTAAAGAATGTACAATTATTAAGCACAGAGGACCTTCAGTGATGTACGTTCTGTTAGTATTTAGCTTTTAGGGGGTAGCATCTCATTCAGTTAACTATTTCTGCCTCTCTAAATAACGTTTTACATCTACAGTTTGCATGGAGACTGCTAGCTGACTGCCTCGTCTCGAACGAAGAAGAGGTGTGAAGTGCAAAGCTGCATCCCTGTCGTCATGTGCTGTCTGTTCATGTTTTGATGTTTGTCCCAGGTGGTACCACGCTAACCTCTCCAGGAGCCATGCAGAGAACATGCTGATGAGGGTTCCTCGTGACGGGGCTTTCCTTGTGAGAAAGAGAGCGGAGCCCAACTCGTTTGCCATTTCCTTCAGGTAACATCCTAATTAATGTACATCTGTCTTCATTCTAACATACAAAGATTAGGGAAACAACAGACAGATGGTTCTAAATCCTAGAAATCTCTGCATTAAATTGACGATTAGTTTCTTAGAATAACTGATTCAAATGGATGCAAATTCATTGATATTATGTCTGTGGTTTCTTCACAGGGCCGAGGGAAAGATAAAGCATTGTCGTGTGCAGCAGGAGGGTCAGACCGTCGTACTGGGCACCTCGGAGTTTGACAGCCTAGTGGATCTCATCAGCTACTATGAGAAGCACCCTCTGTACCGCAAAATGAAGCTGCGCTATCCCATCAATGAGGACACACTGGAGAAGATAGGCACTGCTGTGAGTACCACTGTACAATCAATGGCACACTCAGTACACAGTAAAATCCCCTGTAGCTTAGTGAAAAGGCTTATTAACACACACTTTGTCGGCCAATAGGAGCCAGACTACGGGTCGCTGTACGAGGGCAGGAATCCAGGCTTTTACGTGGAGGCCAACCAGATGCCAACATTTAAGGTGAGTTCACTTGTAGTTAATTTCTGCACCACTGCACCTGAAATAAGGTGAAGACGGTGAACATGCACGCCAAATTTCTCCCGTCTTGTCTTTGCAGTGCACGGTGAGAGCCATGTACGAGTATAAAGCCCAGAGAGACGACGAGCTCTCCTTCACTAAGAACGCTATTATCTCGAACGTGGACAAACAGGAAGGAGGCTGGTGAGTGACCTGCGCAACATTAATTCAGGAAGTAGCTCTTAATTATCCATTTGGACAAATCCTATTTGTGCCAGTGGAAAGAGTGAAGGCTTATGACAGGGTGAATTATGCAGGATGGGACTATGTTAGAATATCGACCCATCGTTGGCATCACATTCTGAATATTAAGAAAACCACATCCTCACCACATCTCTTCCAATCTTTTTTTTTTTTTTTCCTCTCTCTCAGGTGGAAGGGTGACTGCGGAGGGAAGAAGCAGCTGTGGTTTCCCGCCAACTATGTGGAGGAGATCAGTCCGTCAGCGGCAGAGCCTGACAGAACTGTGAGGATCAAACCCTCAGACCGTGTTCGGGTCCACTGTGATAGAGATACATGTGCAGTGTGGATTATGGCTTCAGCATTACTGTCAACTCCTTTTCCTAATGCTCCTCTTTTGTGTCAAGCAGGAGATGACAGAGAACAGCCCTCTGGGAGATCTGCTGAGAGGAAGTGTGGACGTGTCTTCCTGTCAGATTGGTGAGTGGCCCCTCCACTTCCTGTTCGACTCCGTGCTGCAGGGCTGCAGAGCAGGCAGTCACCTTGCCGCAGGGCAACCTCCTTTTCTGCCTGTCACATGCATGCACACAGAATCTTTGCCCTCATTGTTTTTAATTGCAAAAGGACACAGTCACCACTTCCTTTACTGTCATTTTTGTCCATTATCAGGCTCTTCTATTATAAATTCTTCACTTGCTTTTATTATTACTGTTGCTCTTCTCACAGCTCTGTATCTGGTATTTTATTGACATCCTCTAGTCCAGTCAATACACACCCATTAGTGTTGGCACATGCTGTCATGCATTGTTGTGGCCTGTGCTAAACAGTTAATACCTGAGCCTGTCTCTCTGCCTTTGGGTGGCTCTTAGGCTCCATCTAGTGGTAGTATAGGAAAGCTCTATCTATATTTTTGTTAACACTTTGTTCCACGGCTTCCTTCACATGACTGCTGGCAGAATTGCACTGGTTGAAGCCATTGTTTTCCTGTGGAGAAAGTGATGACGCTGAAGGGCTGCTGTTTGTTTTGCCGCTGAGCTCAAAGTGCAAATGACCTGAACTTTTTGACCCTGTTGGCCTCTGACCTTTACTAAAGCACGTCCACTCAGATTACAGCCAACTAGGAACTTTGAAAACATAGAAAACTTCTATTAGTTTCTAGATTACTTTGGCTTTTCTTGTCATGAGTTTGACAATTGAATTGATATAAAACCAAGTCTGTGGCCAAACCCAGCAATGAGTTAAGCGCAGACCAGTCAGCATACCTCTCTCCATATCTGCCACTATTCCTATTTAGTGTTTCTTGTTTCTCCAGAATTTCGTGTTCTTGCTATTTTGTTGACATTTGGTGTCATTTTCATTTATTCATTTTAATTAAAATCATTTCACATTTTGACTTTTTGGATACTGGCATGTTCTGGTCAGTGGCTGGATAAAAACTGTTTGAGTTAAACCCTCAGAACCCCACAACCCCCTGTGTGAAAGGCACAGACACCTTTGGTCATAGCCAGAAACTGTAAAAATAGAAATTGTCATTGGATATCTGACGGTCCTGAAACCAATCATGTATGAATCAACATACCAAAGCGTCTGCAAGGATAAATAACCAAACCTATGCTTGAAATAGTGGTATTTCATCAAAATCACTTTATTCTGTGTTCCTCATTTAGAATTTTGCCATTTGCACCAACCAAATCCTGTAAAAAACCATTAAACCCCACACTCCTCAGTGCAACTGGTACACCTTGAATGAATTTCTGTTATGTGACAAAAAAATTCAGTGAAAATGGGCTGCAGGCTGTGGAGAGGAGAGGTTGAAAACGCCCAGTGGTTAGAGATTGAAAAATGTATAGCATGTGGACACCCCCCACCCCTACCTTTTTATAACTGTGTTTTACTGCAAATAAGACATTTTTAGTTCAACCTACTTCTAGCCATGTACCGTTTCCGTAGAGGTGCTGGACTTATATACTGCAGTGAAAAACAAGCCCTCAGTGAGTAAAAATGTGACAGATAAAAACACTGAGAAACTGCTTCGGGTCCAGGGGGATAAATGGGACAGGAAACTTGTGTTTGTCGTCCTCGTTCCTATTTTTTCTGCCATTTTCCTAACCCTTGATTTTCCTTTCAGTCGTACGTCCTGAAGGGAAGGGCAGCAGGCCACATGTCTTCTCCCTGGTGCCGAATGCCTCCATGCGGACGGGCCCGGTGCTGGACGTCGCTGCCAACAACCAAGAAGAACTCAAGGAATGGATGTTCAAGATCCGTGAGGTTACCATGACCTCGGAAGCCAAGGTGAAGACATATGTCACACGGCTGATGGAAAATGCAGGCCAGGACTTAGACCATACTCGTGCTTTGCCCTCTAATACCCATAACCTGTATTTAGGAAACACTGAGAAGTGAGCACATACATTCACACCTGGCAGCTGTAGTTGTTGAGGGGAGGAAAAAGCTTCAGGCTAGCGTTCGCGTCAAACTTAATTTTGTGTGAATACAAACTGAAAAGTGATGTGTGGTACTGTTGGTAAACTCTGTGTCCCTGTGTCCAGCTGGAGGAGGGGAAGATGATGGAGAGGAGGAAGAAGATTGCCCTGGAACTATCCGACCTGGTCATCTACTGCAGGCCCGTGCCGTTCGATGAAGACAGTAAGGATTATGCACGTTTATTGGGCTGTGAACATGCAGTTTAATACACACAGGAGCAGAGATGTGACTGATTGCGTACCTGTGACTTAAAACAAATGGGCACATGTCCAGCATCAGTACAGGAAGGTCAGGTCTGTCTTGTCTCTCTGCCGTCTTTAGAGATTGGCACAGAGCGGGCCTGTTTCCGTGACATGTCATCCTTCCCCGAGACCAAGGCAGAAAAGTACGTCAACAAGATCAAGGGGAAGAAGTTCTTGCAGTACAATCGACTGCAGCTGTCCAGGATCTACCCCAGAGGCCAGAGGCTAGACTCCTCAAACTACGACCCTCTGCCCATGTGGCTCTGCGGGTCCCAGCTGGTAGCACTCAACTTCCAGACAGCAGGTATCTGTCTATCTCCTCCTCAGAACAGATGGAACCAGCATAGAAGACATGTTGTGTTACACTTCCCACATCCCTTTTTCTTTTGTTAACCTCCCTCTTCCCTCCCTGCCTGCAGACAAGCCCATGCAGATGAACCAGGCTCTGTTCATGCTGAACGGAAGGAGCGGCTACGTCCTTCAGCCACCCATCATGAGGGACGACAGCTTTGATCCCTTTGACAGACATACGTTACGAGGCCTTGAACAAGTCACTCTAGAGATAGAGGTACAGCAAAGTGAGGGTTGGGTCGTGTGTATGCGTGTGTGATGCCATAGTGGAGAGGTTTTCAAACTATGAGGTGTGTCAACAATAGAGTCAGCTACTGTGACACACAATTCACGGAGGCCAGTTAAGGTACTTCCAATCCCTTTGTGTGTGAAACTCTTCTTCCTTGAGTCTGGACTCCAAATCTGAAAACACAGACATGATGCACACATTTTTAGAATCAGTGACACTTGCACTTCCCAAGTATATCATTATCTCCAATGTCACGAATAAACGTCCATAAATCTGCTTAGAAATCATCCTTATTACAGAACTTGCCTGAGAATCTTGCCGTTTTTAGGTTTTTTTCAGCATCAGAGTGATGCAGTCACAGTTGTCTGTACATTCATGGAGACTTTACAAACAGGAACTGCTAATAGCTACTTCGACATGCTTTTAATGGTGCCAATTTGCCAAATTATCTACAAATACAGGCTAAAACATGGGATTCAGACTGTCAGACTGTGTTAACTCTGCCATGCAGTTTGTCTTTGTATTTACATGAGTGAGGTGAGAAGATCCAAAGGAGTAACCTTTGTTCCTCTTCTTCTCTTCGGAAGGTTTTGGGCGCCCGGCACCTGCCCAAGCACGGGCGTGGCATAGTTTGCCCTCTGATCGAGATCGAAGTGTGCGGGGCAGAATACGACAGCGCCAAGCAAAAAACTGACTCAGAAGGTGAGTGCTGCTCTAATTTTAACAATAGGTGTGTCTAACAGTGAAATGATACTGTACCAAAACCAAAGGAATGAGTAGCTAGTGTTTACTGAATACATTACCCTAGTGTAATTTCCTGTCTGCTCCAAGAAAAACAGGAAGTTGTACAAACAACCAAGCCATGTGTGGGAATACAAAGACAAAACATTGGACGTAGTTCTGGCTCAGGTTTTATGCTCTGGTTTTAGCCAAAGAAGAAGCATTGCAGTACAAGGTTAATTGCAATGCATATCATACATTACTAATCTTTGTCTTTTTTTTTTTTTTTTTGTCTTCTCCAGCTGATAACGGTCTGAACCCCACGTGGCCCCGAAAGCCATTCCAGTTCACAGTGTGCAACTCTGCCTTTGCCTTCCTGCGCTTTGTGGTTTATGAAATCGACATGTTCAGTGACCAAAACTTCCTGGCTCAGGCCACATTCCCCATTCACAGCCTGAAGACAGGTACACACAGCAGTAATGACGTGCTCGGTAATGTGCTGACTGAAATGACATGAAACAGGTGCTTGAATAAAAGCGGTTTGTGTCTCTGTGTGACCTCAGGTTACCGGTCAGTACCTCTGAAGAACAGCTACAATGAGGATCTGGAGTTGGCATCTCTGTTAGTCCACATGGACATCATGAGAGGCAGGGTGAGCCACTGTTCTTTACTCAGGCTTCCTTGAACAAAACACAACAGGCACCAAAAAAACATGGCAGAGAAAAGCAGCCCAACCTGACAAATTACAATTTTTGTGGTCCTAACATGTCCCTGATGTGTGCTTAGTTACATATCGTAACGAGAGCACATACACATCGTAGTTGTTGGCTAGGTGTGGTAACTTCCTGGAGTCTCTGCTGGCAACATCACAGTGACAGCTTGCTAAGAGAAGGTACTGCGCCCATCCAGGAAATGATCTGACATGTAAGAACATGCAAATCTGCAAGTGTCAGTTTATACCTCAGTTTATGTACAGATGTAACAAGTCAGATATAAGGTGTGAATTGGAGATGCTCGTAGGTGGATTTTGTCATTTTTGGACAGAGTCGGGCTTTCTGTTTCCACTTGTTTCCGGTCTTGATGCTAAGTTAAGCTAACCAGCTGCCGGGGCTATGTGTTTCACGAAGTGGCGAACCTCGCTCCATCCTTGCTTGTGAACGACTGAGCCTTTCACACCCAGTCATGATACAATCACCTGTTACCAATGAACCTGTTTACCTGGGGAATGTTCCAAACAGGTGTTTTTGGAGCATTCCACAACTTTCGCAGTCTTTAGTTGCTCCTGTCCAAACTTGTTTGAAATGTGTTGCTGGCATCAAAATTCAGAATAAGCAGATATTTACAAAACTCAATCAGGATTGCACCACACAGACGTGAGTGTGGTATTGATCTTCTCAAAAAAAAAAAAAAAGATTAAGTGTCCCCCTTTAAATGAGTCTGTATGTTAATTCTGTAGGAAACGATCATGAGTTTATATTTAACTCTAAAACCGTGAGCAGCCTCTGGAGTCGACACTGTGAATCATCTCTCTCCTCCTCTTTCTCTCAGGATGAAAACGGAGAGGTTCTGAGCCCGTTCCTTGCAATCGGGGCCACACCGGCGTCGGTGTCTGCCCAAGCAGGCCGGGAACGTCTGGGCGATTTGAGCTCAGTGTCTTCGACCTCCTCCATGTCTCCTCTGCCCCAGTCGCCGGCCCAGGCCATGGCCTACCGGGGGAGGGAGGGCTCCTTCGAGTCCCGCTACCAGTCGCCTCTCGATGACCTCAGGGTGTCCCAGGAGGCACTGCTGGACCACATGGACCCACAGAACAGAAGGTAAAGGTGTGGCGTGCTGCTTTTTCACAGTGCAGTGAGTTTTGCAGCCGCAGAAGGTTCCAGACATCCCCCTGTCTTTGTCTTTACCTCAGGATGCTGCGGAGGACCAGAGTGGGTGGAGAGAACCGTGTCTAAGTCCAAGCCAATCAGGACGCATTTCTGTTGCACCCCCCCCCTTCCCCTTCCCACCCTGTCCCTCCTCACCCAGTCGCCTCTCCCCGTACTGATGATGTCACTGACTGCTGTGAACACTGTTTCCATGGAAACGCCCACCACCGCTTTGGCCTACATTTCAGGCAGCTCTCTCTCCCTCCATTCTCCAACCTCCCCCCACCTCTCTCTCTCCCTCCCTCCCTCCCTCCCTCCTTCTCTCCCCTCCCTGCCGCCCAGCCTCCTCACCACTCGCCTGACGAGAAGGAGGGACTCGGACATGGGGTGGGGGTGGAGGGCTGAGAGGAAGCTGACCGCTGCAGACAGGAAGAAGAAACGGACGTTCACAGGAGAACAAAAAGAAGGCTGAAAAAGTTCCAGCTCTGGACTGGCGGTTCGCGGGGCGGGTTGTCCTCTCTTGTGTTTTAGGTGTGCACAACAGCTGCTTAGTCTGGAGGCTAAGACGAGGGAAAGAGAGAGTTCTAAAAGGTATCAGTTTGAAACTGTTTCCCCATTAAGTTTCTTTGCTCTTCTCTATTTGGCGTATATGAATATATGTATTTATTCCTGCTGTGCTGTTGGCCAGAGAACAGCAGCAGCTGACCTGCTCTCAAAGAGCTCCTGTCTCCATGTTTTTAATTATTATAATTATTTAAACCTTTAAACATTCATAATGTGACTTTTCACTTTTTTTTAATGTATATGTGTAAAACACGAGGGCTCTCTACGGCTATTTTAATGTCTCTCTCTTCATTGTGGAGGAAATTATGCGCCTCCAGTCTAGTTCACACCCTAAACCTGGAGGAATATTTCATTCTTTTTTTCTTTTTTTTTTTCCTCAAAGGCATCAGGAAGAAGTCATAGCCTGTTTGTGTTGGAAGCAGTGAGAGAGCGGGCAGCATCATGTGTTATGTCTGCATACACAAACACACACGCAGGCTTTTTTTTTTTTTTTATTTCTAACTCACATTCCTAAAAACTGTGCATCATTCCATTGTCCTGCATCGCAGGCGCCGTCACGAGCCAGTCTGACACATTCAAACTTGTGTCTCCCTCGATAGTCTTACTCCTCAGTGATCACGTCTGCCGACACAGTGTGATTCAGCAGGATCAGGGATACATGTCGACCCGCAAGAGGTTGTAGTCTGAGTGAGAATGATGATTGTGTTCACGTTGTCGATTCATGCTTGTATCATCTACCGACAGGTTTGTGGGCCATTTTAATGGCAGCACAGTAATCAAGGGATGATTCATAGGGCAGCAAGGTTACGCCTGAAATGACGATACTGTTAAATCCGCTGGACAATGTGATCATTTTTCAGAATAACAAAGTGGTTTGAGGTACACAATTATGTACTCATATTTGGAAACAATTTGATTTACAGGGAACTTTGGGAATGTCTCAAATTTGTCAGTGTACCACGCTGTAATTATGGAAAGTAAGACTGTAAAGCAGTTACACGATTAACTTTGCAGTCCTGTGTTTCCTTAATTAATTAATATTTCAGAGATTTTCTTATTTTTACTGACATTTTCAAGTTTTAATCAAATTTACGGCCGCTTAATTCAGTGTTTTTAATTAGCTGAGCACAACTACTCCCATAACAACAGCTCTGTGACTACAGTGGATATATAAACTGTCCGTGTTTTAATTCAGTGTGTTTTAGCTCCAACGGTTGTGTCTTCTGAGAGGTTTTGTGGATCTAAACAAAGGCGTTTCACTGCAGCAACCGTTATTTGTCGACATTTGTACAATAGGAGTTCTCCGTGTTTGAAAAGAAATGCAGTCTTGTTGACCAGCAGTGACCAAGTGAGAAGGTTTGCGTTGCCAGTGGAGAGAAAACACACCATGTGCTCTGTCTGCTGGTACATTTCGCCACATCACATAAGGGAACTTCTGTGTTCACGCTGCCGTGGTGTCCTGGGGAGTTTTGTCACAGCACCAAGTTGCTTCCCAGGAACCAGTGAGGATTTTAAGTTACACTGCCGTGATATACAGTTAAATTGTCACTGCCCATGAATTTCTTTGTGATGAAATTGCAGACTTTGTGTGGCTGACGCTGTGCACGCCACAGTTTTGTCATTCCCATCTTTGGACTCTCATCCTGGCTTCTGTTCGTTAACGTTTGTCTCACTTGGTAATTAAGGCCTCTCTCGAGGTAAATGTCGATGCTCTGAAGCGCGCACGGAGTTCTCATTTCCTGCGTTTGTGGTGTCAGAGCGTGTTTGGGAGGATCAGGTCGAGTCGAAGCTTCAGACTTTGTTGTTGCTGTGTTTCTGTGGCTGATGGATGACAAGGTGCCCGAGGGGAAGGGGGTCGTAGAGGTCTGTCGTCTGGGCCTTCAGTGAACCCAGCGGGGCTCGTATATAACCAATGGTGTTATCTTTCCAGGTTTGTATCAGAAACAGTGTTTTCTTCTGCTCGTATGTGATGACTATATGATGTAAACTCAGTATTCTCACTCAGTGTTTGACCACTGAGACACACCTAAAGCCATATGGTATGATTTAAGTTAAGGTAAAAGCAGGGACAGGAGTGAATACTTGTGGTCGCAACTCAAATTTTTTTGCATCTTGTGTTTGCACCCGATATTAATCCCCAAACTCCCCCATATTACTTTTTTTTTTTTTCCTCCATCACTTGGTCGATGAATGGTCTTTGTGGAGAGCTCTCCCTCCAATGCTGCATTACTCTAATAGCTGACCTGTCTGCTACTGTCTACGTGCCTCCATCTGTATACACATCACATTAAAGCCACATCATTCACCTCCCCCGCCGGGCTTAAAGCACCTGCACAGCCATGGCACACCCACACAGGTGTTGTCACTTATTTTGAGTGATGGGACATCCTCCCAGCACTGTGTGAGCATGTGTGACGGACATGTCCAACACTATATTGTTCACGTTGTTGTACCTGTTATGATGGGACACTGTAAATGCCCATGAACCTGTTAAGAGGGCTTATTTAGCAGAGTAACTACGAGCATCCCTGTGGGTGTGCAGGGCCCTTAAGTGTCATTTGTTTTTGCTTCTTTTTCCTCCGATCTTGTCCGTTTTGTTACTGATGGTCTCATTTACAATCGCCTTTCTGTAATGTGCCTAAACTATGGAGAGGAAAAGTATTCATTTTAATTTTGCCTTTCATATGAAACATATTCAAGCCTGAAAAGTAAATAAAATACTTACTACTTTATACTAATTTGTCTTGTTTTCACTGCATCAGAGTGGGATTTGATGGCGTTCAGGCGGGTGCATTTATTTTCTGTTCATGTTCACTGTAATTGCAACAGGAAAAAAGGTTTCATTTGCTTCAGATGCTGCACCACAGGAAGAGAGTACTGAAGTTTCGGTCTTCTCTGAAAGCAGGTTGACTTGAGTTTTGCAAAGCTGAACTGATGAGAAGAAAATTAATCAGCAGTTGGTTTTTAAAGTAAAAACACCAAAGTTCCTTTTAGTCCCAGCTTCTCAATGGTGGGGATTTGCTATTTTTCGTTTTTTTTTACGTTTAAGACATCATCTTGGGCTTTAGGGAACATTAATATTTCCTGACATTTTGGGAGATATTTTGTACCATTATCAGGTGACAGTAGAGCGAGAGATGGGGGAGTGATATGCAACAAAGGGCCTCCCTGTTTCCCGATCTTTCATAGACTAAATTATGAATCGAGACAAGTCAGCAGATTAATTAAAATAATTCTGGTTTATAGTCAAGGTCAGGCACAAGTCATAATACTTTTAGCACCACCACTTTCTTGCTGTACAGCATGAGAAAGATGCCCAATGACACTCGAAGCCACAAATTTCTTACATTCTGTTTATTCTGCAAATACCATCTGGAAAAATTATACATCAAGCCTACATGTGGAACTCTGGTAAAAGTTCATAGTTCTTTTACAGTCAAATTTATTTCTTAGGAAAGTTCCATAAAAACAAACGTACGTACACATCAGTGATGTAAAGAAGCACTTGATGCTACAACACAAACCAGATTCAATATAGTCTACTATATTGTGTCGCTTTTCTGTTTACACACAACAGGGTGCTTGCCTTCTTTGGATGACGGAACCGAACGATTTAAAATCCAATTCAACCAAACATTATGTACAGATAAGAAATGAAAAGTGACCACAAAGAGATGTCAGAAAAAAAAACAAAAACCTAAAGACAAGATCAAATGAACATCAGTGCTGTTTCACATAAGACGCTATGAACAGCCTAGCTAGCACGGTTAAAGTAAGCTGCAAGCATGAAGTCAAAGTGTATGAGTGCAAGTTGGTGGAAAAAGGAGGATGAAGACGACACAATGGAAAGAAGGGTCATTTCGTTTATTTTAAGGCCTAGGCAAGCACCCTGTAGCAAAGAGCTATGCAGTTTTTCGTACCCCAAAACAAACTATGAACAGTCTCTTAACACTCCGCCGATCCTCATCCGAGGGTTGGTTTGGTCGATAACTGTCCAGAAACCAACCCCCACGCCTGATCAACATCTGCTGAGGTCTCAACCCTGACCACACTTCTCTCCCCCGCACCCCCCCTCCTTTAAATCTACCCTCTTTTTCCTCTTCCTTTCACCCATCACAGCAGGCAGGCAGAACAAACACAGCAGAAAAATGCTGTCAGCCCTGCCCCTCCCCTCCACCACATCCACTCCTGCACTCCAGTCTCTGCTGGAACTTCCTTCTGAAGGGAAAATGGCTGACGGGAGGATACCGGAGAAGGTGTGTGTAGCGGAGGGGTAGACACAACAGGGGGGCAGGGAGTGGGTGGGTGGATGGCTGGGGAGGGGGGTTAGTGGCTTTAGCGTCCATCTCACGTAGCGGTGGAGGTCATGCCTACCTCTAGGGGTGTGAGTGAGTGAGTGAGTGAGTGAGAGAGGGATGGGCGAGGATGGTTTCAAGGTCCATTTCCATCCAGTGATCCTGTTACAACCGCATCTGCCGTCTTTTCCAGACTGCCGACACAAAGACCACCTGCGTTGTGAACTCCATCCTCAGGCAAAAGGCCTCTTCAATCAGTCCCTGCAGTCATTAAGAAAAAGAAATTTTAAATCCATCATCACACCAACAGGCTCCAGAAGCACAAATGTCCTTCATGATGCTGCACAGTGGACTGATATCAAACACGATAATGTGCCTCATTACTCATAATTATGATGATTTATCAATTAGTTGATTAAAAGAAACTTAACCTGCAACTATTCTAATGTATGATTTCAGACATTTTTTCAGGCTTCTTCATCTCAAATGTGATGATTTGCTGCTTTTCTTTGACACGAATGAATGGAAAATATCTTGACGTTCTGCAGTTGGACAAAAGGTGCATGTTGAAGACATCACCTCGGGCTTGTGAACATTCAAAAGACGAATCGACAGGTTGAGAAAATCACTGACAGATTCATCAATAATGAAAACCATTTTTAGCTGCATCACTTGTCTGGTTATACAACAGATTCAACCCTACTGTAACGCTGCATGTATCACACTAAAGACGACGGCAGACATGAAAACTACCTTTAGTAGGTTTCACAGTCTTGTCAGTGTTGGCCTCCTCCGCCTCTGTTGCAACACCACACACCGATTGCTCCATTTTCTCCTCCGTCCCTCCTCCTGGCTGCGGCTCCAGAGGGGAGGATCCTGTTGTTTGTGGCTCAGCAGCCGCACCTGGTGCAACTGGTCTTGGTTTTGCCACATGAGCATCAGCAGTTTGTTCCACCCGGGGCAAAGACGCTTTGGTGGAGAACCAGTGCCGCACCAAGTCCGTTGTTAAACCACTAGCCTGAGCCAGTTCCTGCAACTGCGCATAAAGAATCATCTGTGTTAGCGCACAGCCCCTTGTTAGAGGACACGCACTGCAGAAGTTTTTGCCCAATCCACGCTGATCACAAAAATCTCATTAAAGTAAGTCTAGTAACTTTTGCTTCACTGTGATCACAAGTGACAATTACACAATAATGGTAATGGTAAGAAAGATATAGACACACATTTACACCTCTCTATATAACTTCAAAGATCTATATCTGGTGCAATAGTATAATAAAAGAATTCCCAATTAAAACAGTACAGAGCAAACAAAGTGCATTTTCCAGTTTTTTTTCTAAATAGTGTGGCAATAATTTAATTGTCCAAACATGAAGGCAGCCAGAGAGACACTTGGATGCATTAGTTTAAGTCAATAAAGGATGGTAACGTTGATACTAATAAGATCACACCATCAAACACAGGGAGACTATATTGCTCAGCTGTTTTTCTAGTGTCACTTGGTGATGAACATATTAATAACAATTAAACACCTTTTTCATTTATCTAAAAGGAACAGTGAGAGTCCATTTACAGTTACAGTTAAAAGAGAGAGAAATCTGCCACCTACTGTGCTAGTGAACATGTTCCATTTACCGTTTCTGTATATTGTATTTAGCACCTCTTTATCTACTTCATATCATATATACTAGATTCTCACACAGTGTGTTTTGGTTTATTTTCACGTCTGTTTTGCTCTTCTTCTTTGCTGCTGTTACACTTTAATTTCCCAGTGTGGGATCAAGTACATTTATCGTATCTTTCCTGTCAATTGCAGCGCAAGGAAAATGGACCCAGTGAGAAGACACTTAAGACAACTGAAAGCTCCTTAGCTGAGAAATACAGCTATTTTTCTGTGCTCTGATGCACGCAAATCACTAAAAGTGGCACACAGAGCACAACACTGAACATGAGAGTAGCTGTAATAACACACAGATGTTTTGAGTTCAGTACCTCTCCTCAGGCAGCATATCAGAAGCTTGAATAGATATTTTCACTCAGGTGAGAGTGCAAATCTTTGCTTTTAAAACAAAAGGTAAAATCCAAGGCACTCTCAGTCCCACGAATAATAAAAACCCTTTGATATTATGTGGCTAACAGCAAGTTGATTTGTGATTCTGATGATCACTCTGACGAAGACTTGACGCATTTTTCACTGTTTGCAACCAAGAAGCTTCCAGGTGCCATTTCTGACACAGCACACTATTGTCTAAGCAATTATTGTGAATTATAGAACATGCTGCTGCCCCTTATACACATATACAATTTAAGGAGTGTCCCTTGTGAGGGTACACAGTCATTTGCATGTAAAATCCTAACACATTTTGTGTGCAACGCTGTAAAATATCTGAACTGGATTTGAAGAACTTGCGTCTCTCAAAGCCTAAAAAAAGTACAGTGCCAGTGTAAACAAGAGAGACTTTCTGAAGTGGCTGGTTTCCTAGGATGTGAGCATATTTTCTCCTACAAGGCAGTTTGTTAAAACGAACATAATTGAGTGTTAAAACTCAGAAATGTCCTGACATATCTTTTGTCAGAGCAGCACAGACTCATCATCTGTTTCTCACTGTTGTTCAGAGCCGTTGACATGTGTGAAACAAATTACTTGTTGTCATAAATACCTGTGACTCCTCCAGCCTGCCATGGATGTCAAGGTGGGCCTGGAGGATCTGGGGGTTCCCCTTCTGGAGGTCTTCTTCCAGAGCCATGTTCTGGTAATCCTCCAGCCACTTCAGCTGGCTGTTCTTCTGCATGTAACGGCAGTCCCCAAACCAGCGCACTACCTCAGGTCTGGGCAGTCCGGTGGCTGAGATAAGTTCATCGTACTGAGTAGCGCTGGGCCACTGGGTACGAGCGTAGACTAGTTTGAGCATCTGCAGCTGCTCAGCTGTCTTCTTACCTCGGATGGCTGTGGGTTTGGGGGAGTGGGATCGTTTGTGTGCTGGTGTGGAGGACTGGGAAGGCTTGGGGTTGGAGGACGGGGTGGGGCCTGGGGACGACGTAGGTGTGCTGCTGGACTGAAGCGGTAAAGTGAGGCTATCAAACCCTTCACCCTCTGCTTTGCCATTGGCCTCTGTCACCTTCAGCATCTTCAGATTTATCTTAATAGGGTTCACTTTCAGTTCTCCTGAACCGTCCTCTTTCTGTCTCTCCTCCCCATCAACTTCCATCTCCTCCGCCTCCTCTCGCAATGCCCGCTCCGCCTCCTCTTTCTTCTTCTCGGCTGCGACTCTCTTCCTCCTGTCAGCGAACCAGCCATGGATCTCCCTTCTGGTCATCTTTGTCTCAGATCGCAGTCTGTCCACTTCCTCTCCTGACGGGTCAGAATCCTGGGCAAAACTGGCCTCTAGAGCCTTTACCTGAATGTGATACAGGAATGGACAAGGTCACACACCTGCATGAACTCAGCAGGTCAGGTCAATCAACAAGAAATATATTCAACATAGTCATTAATTCAAGTATCAAACAAAAATGCTAAACATTCCCCGGTTTTGGCTTCTTAAGTGTGAGGATTTGCTGCTTTTCTCTATTATACATCATTGTAAACTACATATCTTTAGATCTCGAACATTTGAAGATCAATACGGGCATGTTTCACTATTTTCAGGCCTTTTATAGACTAAACAATTACTTAATTTAAAAAGGTCCGCCACCAATTCAGCACTGAACTCCCATAACATTGTTCAACTCATGACGGACAGTTAGAGAAACAAATATATATCAAAATCAATACTGCAGAAACAGGGATATTGTATTTTTTACTCCAACCACCTACGCAGCATGTTACAGATGTTTTGCTCCTAGCTTGTTACACACCAAGGGCAGAGTCTCACCTGATGAGGTTCTCTCTCCTTGTAGCGTATAGCTGTGAAATCAGGAGATGGGGGTCTGGGGAGTCGACGGGAAGGTGTGGTGGGAGAGGTGGGAGTCTGGGATGCAGTTGGACTCAGGGGTGCCGAGCTGTGCTGGGGTGTCTTTGCACCAGAGCTGCTGCTACTTTCAGACAGATCAACAGGGTTGGAACTGCCAGCGCTACTGCTCCCAGGCGTACTCGAACTGCTCCCTGCTCCCCCTGCAGTGCCAGACTTACTCTGCCCACCTGAGCTGATGCGTGTACCTTTGAGGTTGCGAAAGTGGTAGCGCCGGTCACTGAACCACTTGCGGACTTCTCGTACTGTGAGTCCAGTCAGAGCAATGAGACGGTCCACCTCCTCCTGGTCGGGAAATTGGCTGAGCTGAAAACTGTCCTTCAGAGCGTTGAGCTGCTCTTGAGACTTCTTGCCCTTGTAAAAGCTCGGGTCCAGGAATGCGTTAACAGGTGTCCGAGAGCCAGGTGTGCTGCTTTGAGGCGCTACAGGAGAGGGGGAAGAAGACTTTGAGGCAGGGGAAGACGCCTCCTCCATTTGGATGGTTGGAGAGTCACTGCCGGTGGGGTCGACATCATCTGTGCTTGTGCTGGTTGTGTTATTTTTGCTGCTGCTACTGTTGGTATCTTTGCTTTTCTGTCCATCACTGCCTGATTTGCGGTTACTGTTGTTAGATTTGCTGTCGGTGGTGTTTTTGCTTCCTGTGGTTACTTTGTTTTCACTCTGCACAATGCTGGTGTTGTTGGCTTTGCTGATATCAGTGTTCTTAGCATTTACATGGCTGGTAACATTACTATTGCTTTTGTCACTGCAGTCTGCATTAGCAGTGCTGTGTTTACCATTGACACTGCTCCCCTTAGCATTACTATGATTACTGCTTCCCAGACTAAGGTTGATGACACTTGGTTGACTGCTAGTAATAATACTGCTAGTGCCCCCTCCCCCACTCCTACTACTATTACTGCTAATGATGGTGCTCCCAGTACTGCTGCTGCCCACTGTCCCCACCACCATGCTAATGCCTTTGTCTGCCACCAGGGCTGCAGCAGGTCGGGCCTGCATCATGGGGCGGGCTGCTGCTTGGGGCTTAGGTGTGACAGCCAGGGCCACAGGAGCGCTGCTAACCTGGATACCGTTTGCCATTACAGGCTGCGTGACGATTACCCCTCCTTGGCTGACAAGAGAGCCCTGCAGGATGTGAGGGATCCCAGTAGCCCCCAGTGAGGCAGGCAGGACTGTGATTGTGTGTTGGGCTTGGCTACGCTGACTCTGGGTGTGGTTGTGTGAGCTAGAGGGTGCAGTCTGGATGATGGTGTTGAACATCTTCCTCCTGGCCTCCTCTATCTCCTCAGGAGACCAGCTGATCCCTTGTTTGAGCCTCTGGGCCGTGAACCAGATCTTGATCTGCTCTTCAGGGAACTTTGTGACCACAGTCAGGTAGCAGAGCTCAGCCTTTGTGGGGTACGGGAACTTGCTGAAGGAGGTCTTCAAGAAGGAAGATGAGTCCATGGAGGCACTGTAGGTCGGGATGCTGCTCAAAGGAATCATCACCTGTGTAATGTGTAAACAAGAGCAGGATATTATTATGTCATCTGATACCCAATTAACTTTATAACACTAGGACACAAAAAATAAAGCTAAACAATTACCTTGGGGAGATTTTTGGAAGAAGAAGATGTGGAAGTGGAGGAAATATTTGAAGACGCTGTGATTGGAGCAGACTGATGAAGACTTCTGCTTTGAACCACTGAGACAACCTATAGAAACGGATATGAAAGAATCTGAATGAACTAATCTAACTTTCCCAAAACAGCCACACTAAGAGACAGAAAGAACTACTGCCTACCTGTGTGATGGGAGTCTTCAGCATCGGTAATGCTCCAGATCCATTAACTATCTGGATCGCTGAGGGAAGAGTGACCTTGGTCGTTCCATTGTGGACAATTGTGGGAACATGGGTGACTGTCACTGCAGCAGTCTCTTTTCTCTCAGTCTCTCTGGAGGCAGAGACAGAGAGTGGTTCTGAGGAAAGCTCGTCGGAGACTGGATGAGAAACCACTATCCGTTTTGGCTCCGATTTGCCCTTCAGCATCCTCATAATTGGAGTTTTGGTGATAGAAATCTCACTGTCCTTCCCTGTCTCTGCCCCAGCCACCAGATTCTGCTCCACCACTACTCTCCTGTCCCTCTTCCTCAGCTGCAGAGTCGTGTTCAGTGTGCTGGGGTGAACCCTGGCGTTATGCAGGGCCAGCCCCTCAAATTTGGGCGCTGAAACCCCGCAGCTCATGCAAAAGAAGCTGGGGTCCGCCCGGAAGTCTGGATGCCCGGAGTACACGTGATCCAAAAACAAGTTAAGGTCATGGGTTTCAAAGTTACAAGGCTTACAGGTGTAAGTGCCAGCACCATCCTTGACAGCGTCCCCCGCCTCTGTTTTGGAAGACTCTCCTGGGTCAAGCGGGCTATGTCTGCCCCCTCCAGAAATCCTGGATTGCTGCAGAAGAACAGGAGAGTCCTGTTCAACCTCCTCTGCTGGACGTATGATCTTGCTGGGGATCATGCAAGGAGTCGTAGACTTCCTCTTGCTCGCCATGGTGTGACCACAAGGAGGGGAGGGTTGGTCAAATGGCTGTGAATGGGGTGTTAGTGAGAATATGGCTCGTTTCTGGTGGACTATAGACCAGGCATGGGGGAAGGAGGACAGGGGGACATGCCCATGGGTCCACTTGTAGCTCTCACCGCAATTTTGAGGGAAAAACCTGGAAATGAGAGATGGAAACACATTTAAGTTCAAGTCATCAGTTACCATTCAATACAGTTCACCTGTAATTTGTTGCATAGGTTTGGTTAGTGGCGGAAACTATCAAATTTCTTACGCTAGTCAGTGCAAGCCAGTTTCCTCTCAGCTGGATGAAAACCATGCATGTCTTGATGTTTCCAGGTAAAAATATCAACAGCATAGGCAACAATGGTGAAAAGATTCAGCCGAAGCTTTAAAAAACTGATGTTGTCTTCACCTCAACTCCCCTTCCCCATGAAACTCAAGGCTATCTCTTCCATGAGGGCATTCAAACAAGCTCAGTCTGCTTCTTCACTAAAGGCTTTTTGGGAGAGCTCCTGTCCTACCCCCTTCTTTCCCCTCCCCCACGCAACTCTGTCTCACTTCCCCTCGTTCAGACACACCCCCACAGAGAGAGAGCACATTCTGTATTTTTTTTAATCCAGAGCCTCTGTAGCTTCACTTAACACCTTTATAAAGATTGCCACAGAAGTATTCACGTGTGAATGTGTTGCTGAAGACAGGGGCTACTTGACAATTGTGCAAGTGGGCGGTTCAACAGATGTTCCGCGGAAAAGTGGCGTTCTCGGTCAACAGTAGCACAGACAGTGCAGATAAGAAACACACGGAACAACATGAGAATGTGAATCTTCACATTATCGCTTCACCTCTAGATCACTTGTCTCCATACAAAATGGCGAAGCTTCCTGTGGAGGACTTTCCCCTCCCTCCTTACTACGCTCCCTCCCTCCCTCTGACAGAGAGGTAGTGATGCAGCATTGGAGGACAGCTCTAGGGCAATTACTCTCCCGATCACTCTGCACTGACATGACACCTCACGCACAGAGCAGCAAAAGCTCACAAAAGTTCAACGGCTCAAAGAAGCTCAACAGGAAAACCCTAAAACTTTTCACAGTCCAGTGCCTCCAAATGCAAAGGTACTTGACTAACAAACCCAAACCAAATGCAGCTTTTCTGGTAAACAGGCCAAAATCTAAAATAATCTTGCCCTTCCCATGCACAAACAGAGCAGCCCCATGCAAATGTTAAGCTTGTCTGGGACTGGTTTCAGACCAAGCACAACCTCTTGGTGCACAACACTGCTGCTGCCTCACCACCATCTCTGTCAGATGAGCTGCTTACTCCAAGTAAGAGTCATCATAAAATAAACCAGCCATTCTCCAATGAAGTATGACTTGTTCGATGGCAAATGCTTCCTTTCTCTCGTACCCATAAACACACTGCCTTGCTTTGCAACAGTAAGGTCATGGTACATTAGCTCAAAGCCCAGCTAACCCTCACAGGACTGGGGTGTGACAGATGCCCCTTTACACACTATCAGAGCGATGGTGCACAGAGTTCACTTTTTGGGATTCAAAAGCCTACAACCTCAGTTTCAATGTAAAACTTTTAGTAAGTTATGGTGCAGTTTATCCACAGAGTACATATCTAAAGCAAAACCATGATTAATCAAACCATAATGAGATACTTAATTAAGCCTGTGATGAAAACACAATTTGATTCGCATCAAATTAGTTTCAGTATCTTTGCCCGTTTTTCACCACAGAGAAGGCTACCCCTCTCTTTGGATAAGAGTGTGAGGGGTTAACAGGCAAATGAAGTCTGCTACTGTGGAGGGAACGTGATGCCCCTTGTTCCCCTGTGCACCCCCCAGAGAGAGTAACTGCCCTTCGCATGGGCTGTTGTGCACCCCTCCTACTCCCCTGCCATTCAGTTCTGCATCAGGGGGCACCACTCTGCCAAGGCAGGCTGGTCACATGACCAACACAAAGGCTTATGGGTGGGCAGCCCCAGCCATCCATCACGTGGTTCTGTTGGGTGTGGGTGGGCAGAAGAGAGGAGAGAAGAGGAGAGGGAGAGCGAATGAGAGAGGCTGTTGGGGGATGGGCAGCCAGTTTGGGGTGAGGAGGCAAGGGAAGAAGGGGTGTTAACTGTCGTGGAGGAAGCACTGAGGTGTTTCAGTGAGGAATTTTCCTCCGATACCCCCCTCCAACCAGCCAACACCACCCCACCCTACTAACCCCCGCTCTTCAACGCCCCTTCTTGCTCCAAACTACAATCACACAGTCCTTCCCTCCTCCCTCTCTCCTCGCTGCACTGCAAAGCCTGGAATGTTCCAACCCAAGCTCTTCAGCCAGTGGACATAACCTGAAGTTCAGTAACAGTGTCTCTATGTGCCCACATAAGCATTTACATGCCTCATGCAAAATAATTATCAAACTAAATCAGACAGTGAACACATAAGGTCCCATTAAGTATAATATCCCATTGGTGCATAATGACAGCCATTAAGACGGACAGGCAGTGCTGCAAAGGCGACGAAGTATCGTGCACACTGATGGCATGTGTAAAAATCAAAAAGCACAGCTGTGTGAACACATCAGCAGACAGAAGCTGTGCCTCAGCATGGAGAGACCCACAGGCCTCACACAGGTGAGGACTGAGACAATGCACAACGCAAGCTGAGCTATGACCAGCTCATGTCTCAGCAATGCCATCAGTTCTGTTGACTCGCTGGTAAGGGCGCAACTTTAATTTGAATGTTGCACGTACGTTGACTGACCATGTGGTGATGGTGGATTTGTGTCTGTTATGTGTGTCTGCATTTGCATGTGTGGGTTTCCTGTGAGATTGAGAGTGGAGAGAAGGGAGGTGGGGTGGGGTGGGCGGGGGCGCATGTGTGCTCGTGTTTGTGTGTATGTGGCGTGCGGGGGTGGCTGCCTGCATGCCTGTGTGTTTACTGAGGTAGTGAGGCTGCCATTTTTTTTTCCTGTGTGTGAGAGTCAGAGATCTCCCAGTGACACACAAAGACAATGTTTCTGTCCTCTTGGTTCATAACCTGTATTATCTCTGCCTCATCAGTGGCTCAGCACAGCATGACCTCCTTTCATCCCCTGGCCTGACTCTTGTCTAGGCCTCGGATATATCCTCTGAGTACAGGCCAATAATAGCACTCACACACATGCAAGAAATCCTACAGCTTGGCTGCACAGTGTAGCTGCATGCTAACTACCCCTCTCCTCACCTAGCTGATAATACAGGTGTAATGTTGGTGCAACAAATGCTCTCTTTAGCAGGACAGAGTAGGTGTTCAACACAGGCAGCAGTTTCCTTGCTTCCTCACTCGTCTTCCCCTGTCTCTTCACCCTCACTCCCCCTCCCTCCATTCCTTCTTCTCCTCCCTCTCCGAGCAAGTTTGGCCCAGGGAGACAGGTCGGCAGCGCCACTGGTGTGTTACTGTCCCCATGGCAACCACCTCCTACCCCCTCTCTCTCCCACCAGCTCAATTCTCTAAAGCACATGCGTGTGGGTAAACACACACGGTTACTCAGACCTACATGCACACACATCTCCTATGCCATCCAGTCCCTGGCTCTAGCGGGGCTTGTTTGTTCCACACACCCCTGCGAGTGGTATTTGGAGAGTCCCTGCCCTGCTCCTATTTCAGTGCCTCCCTCACGCGGTGTTGATGTCTCCCAGCTAGGTGTGGTCACCGTCGCCAAGGCCCGCTATTGGCCAGAGCTGATGCCGTCTCTTCCTGTTAACTCAGTGCCCGAGTTCCAGTCCAGACATCTGCCTGGACTACCGCCCCGTCCATAGCTCTCTGTGGCTCTTGTGTTTGGCCTTGCAGGGCTCCTGTATTCACTGTGGGCAACACAGGCATGGACACATGAACAGGGTTGAAAATCTGACAGATGTCGTCTCTTTCAAAGGGGACCAAAGAACCATCTCTACACCCAAGTGATTTCAAGCTAATTATCAAGTCTGCCCCAAAACACAAACCCTTCGCCATTTACGAGTCTCTGCACCAAGACAGAAATCCTTTGCCATGTTTTCTTCTGTCCCAAAACAGAAACACCTTGCCAGTTACTTAACGTACTCCCACCTTTAACAGACATGGCTCCAACTAACCTCCTCCTGTCAGTCAACTCTAAACGCTTACACGTTTTCTTCATCTCAACTTCTTTCCACTACCGTGTCAATCCTTCTACAATACTGGCAACAATAAGAAAACCTCAATGACAGTGTGCAGTGTTGTTCCATCTGCTCCCGAGTCCCATTTGGGCTGCTCTCAGGTCAGGGAGCGGATGGCTGCGTGGGTTGCGAACGGCTGCATTGCTGTGGCCGCTGCCAGTGCATGCGTTAAAACTGGGTTGCTGAGAGGGGAGGGAGAGAAAAATGGCGGAGCACCATGCTCTGTGCTGTCCAACCTAAAATGGCTGACATCACAAGCTGTTAACCAGCCAAGCAGAGCAAGAGGCTGCTACTGCTGCTGACCCAAACCTGCTCGCTCTGGACGTGTGAGTGGATCACACCGCTCTCCCCCCAAGATTGTGAAAAGGCTCTGGAGCAGCAGCCGAGTCTGTTTTTGTGGTCATACTTGGTAGAGGTCTGTAAGTAAATCGTCATGACACAGGTCAACACAGAGAGGAGATGAAGCTCACTGATGAGAAGTCATGACTGAAGGACTGAAATGAATGATCACTCGGTGCTTAACAGGGAAAGAAAACAAAAAAAAAGACTCTAAAGATGTGAAATGGACGAAAATGCGAGCCGATTTCAGTGAGTGTTGTACTGATTAATCCTTTCACACAAAGCAAGTCAACCTGAGTCTGCTGCAAACCTGAAACTGGGGGAGAGAAAGGGAGGAGAAAGAGGGGTGAGAAACGGTGATGGGGGGGGGGGGGGGGCGGGTTTGAGTGAGGCTATTCACTGAGATGCCATTGAGCTCAAGCATCAGCACAGCAACAGAAAGACAAACAGCAAGATGAGACATAATAATAACAATAATAATAACAATAATGACAAACTTTTGTACCGCTGTTATGAACACCCATCACTGACAATTCCTCATATCCAAGGAAAACTCCCACACAGCCAAATTGTGTTTATGTTTGTTTGTTTTTGAAGTCGTCAACAACAGCATGGCAGTGGGCCTCCTCCCAACAGGAAAAGGTGTACCGGGGGTGACGGCTGGAATAAGCTGCTTGTCTACGCCTGGGACTCACGTGGACGTCAGACACAAACGAGCTGTCTGGGAAAGCTTCGCTCTAATCCCTGGAGTCACACCATCATGACAACGCTGACATGATAAATAACCAAGCCTTGCCAACTCATAAGTGCCTGTTAGGCAACATGGAAGAAGGCATGAACTCTGCTTATAGGTCATAAAAAGTGTGACAGCCTTGATTTTATCAACATTTGAACAGCTCCTGACAATAATTAAACATGCATAGGCTTAATAACATAAGATACTGGATAAATAAGTGGACATTACATGTGAGATTTCTTTCACAGGGCGACTCTGACAAACATTATTAGTCATATCTGTGATTTCTAACTTCTTCATTTATGCCACAGACTGGGGAATTAAGGCAATCCTGCCGTTTGTTTATTATAACCCGACAACATCTAATTGCTACTGATATGAAAACAATGTATCTACTGATGTGAGTGAACAGTGGCATTGAGTGAGACCGGCTCAAACACTCAGTGGCTGGACTGTAGCGTCGGTCCCAGAGCGCAGCAGCGTCACACAGATCCGAAAATGATGCGTGTTCATCTTCCGCTCAACTTAGGCGGAGTGAGCCCCAACTTAATGGGCTCGTCTACATTATAGCTTTTAAACACAGTAACCAATTCAGAGTGGAGGAAAAAGACAAGCCCCCTGCCCAAAGGAAAAAAAAAAAAAAAAAAAAAAAAAAAAAAAAAAAGGTACTCTCTCTCTCCCCCCGTTGGCTGTCGCCATTTTAAACAGGCGACATGCAGCTGGCCAGCACCGCTGAGCCGAAGCGCAGCCCGCGAAGGTAAGGCTTCACAGTCGCTCACACAAGTTTGGGAGAGGGGAAACACTTGTGTAAATGTGTATCAGAAAACCACACTCACCTCGCTTTGTCGCAGCTCAGTGTATGCGGCGCAGGGTAAGAAAAGTTTACAATGATATGGGCTCAGTGGAGCCAGGAGCTGACGGGAGGTTCGGGCTTCACTGATGGCAACTTGGAGGTGGAAGCCCCCTCCGTCCATCGGCCGGTGATAAACGCGACTCTGGAGTCAGAGCGGTCCCTACGGCGGCCCTCTTTTTTGCGCTTGTTTATTTCGAGTGGCTCTCAGTGTTAAAGCAGGCGGTGGAGGGGAGGAAAATACGACGGACGTACCGAGGGAAGAGACGGACACGTGACGCAGACGTCACTGACGGTGGAGTTGGCGTGAGGGCTCGAGCTCCGCCGCGCGCAGAGCAGAAGTGAGCCAGACATCCCGTCCTGACTTTGACCCAACGCCGCAGGGGGGTCGTGGTCAAGGTGTAGAAAGCGACAAAAGCGTCACCTGTCCCGGTTTAACGCGATGTTGTAGCGACTCACACCTGTCCCCCTCCCAGGTGACCTCTCTTAAAGAGATAGTACAAACAATGTGTCAAAAGTTATCCCGCATTCACACACCCCCCCCCCTCCCCCCTCACCCAAACAGCACACAGAGAACCCGTGAACCTGTAGTCATATACAGAATTACAATAATATGATCAGAGCATTCACATGCACACGATGGAGTGGACCTTTGCTGTCTCGCCCCTATTACCCCCAAGTTCACATCAAGTATGATTCACGGCAGCTGCATTGTATTTTACACACACACACACACACACACACACACACACACACACACACACAAAATAAATTAAAAAAAAAAAAAATCATCTATCTAATCATCTACTGGAATACTACCTGAACCCAGGTGCATTTAATCATACCACCAAAAACCAGCAGGCAGGGCCTCCTACCAGCCTTGCTTGGTTGGTAATACATGTCTTCTTGCACAGAGACATTTGAAATCCGATTGTAATGACATTTAATTTGTCACATATGTTTACAGTCAAAGGGCTGATATGCCCTCCTGACCACATCCATTTGCTCAGTTGCCACTTTATTAGGTACGTCTGGCTAAAACTAATCTCAGATATCTGATTTTCCGTCACTGATGTAAGTGGAGTGGCTGAAATACACATCTCCCAGCACAGTGCCAAAAACTGCAGCCTCCAAACTGACCATAAAGTTGAGCCAACATCTGTCTAGAAGAGTTTTTAAAAAATGAACGTTAGCATTTAATCCATTCATTTTTCTTAGAATCAGCTGTGGGTCTTCCACAAAAAGGATGATGTAGATGAAAACAAGCTGCTCACTTTCCACCCTTTCTCATAGGAATATTAATGTCATGGCAGATAAAGCTTTCCACATATGGTTACAGCAGGGCGGCTGCAACTGTGATCGTACTCCTGAGTACTGCAAACACATCATGTAAGACATTTCTAAGACTGTTATTTATTTTCCGTTTAGCTGTGTTTATTATGCATGCTTGCCATTAGACTCAAATTAAAGACGATGACACATCCCCCACATCTTCCTGAATGAGTCACGCTTCGTGGGTCAATTTTAAGATTCGAAAGAGAAACTGAAATACACTTACTGTCTCATATCTAGAGGGTTAAGAATTTATTTATAACCAGGTTGATTCCAGCATGTTATATCTTGACAATATGCACACAGATGCTGATGTCTCGGAGCTGTGAAATATATTAAAATATCCTCAGAATCCAGTCTGAATTGAGAGGAAAACGGACAGTTTTGTCGCTTTCTCAACAATGTGCAGAAATCTGAGATGGATTTCCATCATAATCTCATTTAAATTCATTTTAGTTTAATTTTCAATTATATTATGAACCAGCTGTCATTTGTCAAAACCAGTTCATTTTCATTTTCATTGTTTTAAGCCTAATAGACTCTAATCTTTGATTAAATCTGATCATTTAAATTAAATCATGTCACCCTGTGTTCATTCTACTGGCTTTAGGACTGGGGCTGTATCACAACCACATAGTGAAGCATTATCATCACATTATTGGCTAAATCACTCTCTTTACACCGGTTAATTGAACAGTATATAAATTCAGTTCAGGTCGAACAGTTGTGGTTATCGGGGCGTTGATCAGGAGAGGATGGAGCTTGATAAGATTGGCATTAAGTGAAATTGACCCCACCATCATGAAGGAGGCCCTCTGCTGGACAGCAGGGAGAATGACAGAACGACCTTAAATAAACACAGAGAGGTTAGAGTCCAATGCAGTGGACCGTAAAACAAGCAAGCATCTATTAAGGTTCCTTAATAAGAATGACCATATCTTTAAACGTCATCATCTCCTACATTTGTTCAGTGATATTTTCGTTCATGGTTCTCAATTTTCTTGCTGGTGAACTCTTAAAATGCAGTAACACTTCATTGGAATAACCTTTAGAGGCACATTAACACATGAAATAAGCAAAGACTGGGGGTGAGTCTAAATATGACTATCAAACCAGTGTTTTTTTTTTTCTTTTCTCTTTCCTGTGCCATTAATCATCTCATGAGCTAACAGCTGTCTATGTTTTGATGCCACAAAACAAGCACAGATCCTGTTTGGTTTTATGGTATCTAATGAAGTAGTTGACCATAGTGAACACTATCTGACAGCCGGTTCACATGAAAGGAAGTTTGGAAAGAAAAAAAAAAAAAAAAGGAATCAAAGCATTGACAGCAAATGCCAAATTTCATGGCTATTCGAAATGAGTCACTTGATGATAATGACATAATAACTAGGGACAATATAGGAGCTGAGAGCCAATGAGAGAGGACATTTAAATAAGAAAATTGCATTCAGTGCATTAGGGCAGACACTGACAGCACCATGGAGGCAGCGAAGTATTACAGATGTCCCAACGTGAGGGAACATGTATCATTCAGCACCATCATGACCAGCTGCATTTAATGGGTAAACTGTGTCTCAGCTTATATTTAAAAGTGGTTAAAAATGTTATTTTCAGTGTTTTTCTCAGACTGTTAATCATAATGAGGCTGATGGGCAATGGTTATTTCATTGTCAAGAATATGGGCCAGTTTACTTTAAAACTGGGCACCTGTTGCTCATTGTCATCCTTTTGGGATATGAATGTAAACCTGCAATGATTAGACAATCATTCAATGGATCGACTGAAAATTGATTGGCAACTATTTTGTTTATTTACAATTTATAATCGATTGATCATTTTTAAGAAAATAAATACCAAAATTCTCAGGTCCCAGCTTCTCAAATGTAAGCATTATCTGGGTTTCTTTGTTCATATATGATTATAAACCAAACATCTCTGGGTTTTACAAAACAAACACTAAACAATTGATTCATTGAGAAAATAATGAACATAAATTGCTAATGAAAATAATCATTACTTGAAGCCCTAAAACAATGTATTGCTTGTGGAAATGCTTTGTGCCTGTTGTCACATATGACTGTATCAAAATCTACTTTCAGATTTAGCTGTTTCTTGCCACAACAAGGCAATAAAAGTATTTATTATTTTGATGTTACAGTTAAAAACACACGTGTTTTTTTTGTTTTTTTTTCCTGACATGCTGAATCATTGTACTTATTGTAAACTTCATACAACCTGCTTTGGCAGAACTGCACTTGATCGTGGTTGAAATTAATAGCATTTACATTGCCTGACCACAAGGGGGTGATGTAGATTTTAGGCAGTGTCTGGCTGTAGCGGCGCAGAAACGTCGCACTCTCTGATTGGCTCTTGGTGGCTGGGGTCAAACAGTGTTGCGCATGCGCAAATAGCCTTTTTCGGTTCACGACTGCAATCTGTCAGATCAGCGGAGCGTACATTCCCCTAATACCTTGATATATTTGATAGTATTTTCTTCCCCTAGATATCGCCGGAGGCTTAAATCGAGTCTCAGCTGTCAGCAGACTTGGATTCTAACTTTTCGACGTCTGTAGCCGAAGGAAACCGCAAAGAATGACGAACAGTACAAAGCGGAAAGAAGAAAGTCATCTGCTGAATGGGGGTGTGAAACAGTCCACATGGAGCAAAGCCTTCAACAGTAACGCTGTTTGGGAAGAGAAGGTCAGTCACTTGCCCTTTTCAAATTCAGCCCAGCTGTCGTGCTGTTGCAGTCGCTGTTAGTTACCCCGAAGGTCTCAGCACACCTGCGTTGTTGTTGTTGTGAGGTGTTCATAAAGACGGCTATCTGGAGCTAGCTGCCATGCTAAGGATTAATCTGATTTGGCTGGGTTAGCTGTCTTATCGAAAACACCGTCAGTTGTCTCGGTGGTTTTTAGTTCAGTGAAAACAAAGCAACTAACGACATGGAAATGGTGTTGGGTCAAGTCAGTTGAAGGCGTTTTAAATTAGCCACAGCAGGGTCTCACATTGTTAGCTATTAGTTTTCTTTTTGCGATTTATTGATTCACTGCTTAATCTGTAAGAAATGTCAAAAAACAGTGAAAACTCTTCACTTTTCAGAGGCTGGAACCTGAACCAGAGACTGTTTGACATCTCTGCTTGAAAAATGACTGAAACGATTAATCAATCATCAGAATTGTTGTCAGTTAACTTTCTGTTGATGAGCTAATGGATTATTTGATTAACTATTATAAGTTTGTTGTCTGTTTTCCCCAACTTAACCCAAACCTCATGAAATGTATTTATCTATTTTTGGTTTAAAGTACTACCGACAGATTAGCCTAGATTACCTGCACTGGGGCTAAATGTAGACATACTTTTACATCACACGCATGCAAAATAAATTTCCTACATAGGAAACATCAGAAACAAAAGTTGAATTTAAGGAGATTTTAGTGGGTCATACAAACCAGTGCTCTTGTACATGGTGTTGTTCAAGCAAGTTATTCTTTTTTCTTTTACAGGACGAGTTTTTAGATGTGATTTACTGGCTTCGGCAAATAATTGCAGTAATCCTTGGTGTGATATGGGGTGTTGCGCCGTTGAAAGGATTTCTGGGAATAGCCATGTAAGTATTCTGCACCGCCCGTCTTAACCGAACTTCTTTAACTGAGCCTGGAGGTCTCTTCATGTGTGGTTGTACAAAAAAAAAACTCAGAAAAGATGACATCTTTTTACGTCTTTGCCTTTTCAGATTCTGCATCATCAATGCTGGCGTCCTGTACGTATACTTCAGCAGCTTTCAGCAGATTGATGAGGAAGAGTACGGTGGCACGTGGGAACTCACCAAAGAAGGCTTCATGACGTCTTTTGCTCTGTTTCTGGTGAGCATACTAATGTTTATGGCAACATATAGACTTTTCGTAAAGCATGGCAAATTTACTGTGGCTTTCTTTAGAAGTAGAGGTTAAGAAGTGATAGTATATGATAACGGTTTACTCGTATTGGGTGTCAGATTCAGTTGAGTCGCATTTGAGCACCACTGTTTTAACTGCAACATGAAGAAAAGTGTGAGCACCCACTGAGAACCTCTGATGGAGCCTTTACGCAATCTGAGCAGTCCTAGATCAAAGAATCATGGGTGAAATGTGGCGAACGATCTTAGAGCTTCAACAACCAACTGGAATATGACATGAGATGGTGTTACAGCACACTGGCAAACTGGCATAAAGTTGCTGCCAAAAACATCCACAGAATGTCATTTTTTCCTACATTCATAGCTTCTGTTGAAGTTTTTGGACAAAGCTTTGAATATCTGTCGTCATATTTTATGACATCATCACCCTGCTGGTAGACCATCCTGTTAATATCGGTGTGTGTTTGTTTTCAGAGTTTGGGGTTATTTATTTGTTTCTTTTACTTTGCTGAAATGTAGCCTGTCATCAGACTGTGACATGATTTGATCATTGGTGTCTAATGGATCCCTCTTTCTCTTCACCAGGTGGTGTGGATAATCTTTTACACAGCTCTACATTTTGACTGAGAAGAATCCACTGGACACTAAATACAAACATTTCTGTTAAAGTAAATTGTCAAGACAGAGGAACTCCACGGCTTGAGGGGTGTCAACACTCCCACACACAGTATGACTTTTCAGTGTGCAGTGCATCATGGGAATCCTAGTTCGATTAATGAGATCCCGAAAGAGCAGCGTGATCAACATGTTCAAAAACTGTACATCTCTCTCATTGTGGGTTCATTTTTAAGGCACATCCCATACGTTTTATTTCCTTCCTCACCTCATTATCATCATTTCTGACAAAACACTAATGAACACAGAAAGCAGATATTTCGCCTGAGATCGGTTGTAGTTCTGTTTATGACGGAACAGCACCTCGATGTAAATCAGTCAGGATTGTTTTCGCCTTTGTCGATTTACTTCAGGCCTTTCTTCTGTCTTAGAAGAGTGACACAAATGTCAATTTCAGACTGTAAAGATAACAACCAGTATGTGTACTGCTCACGAGCTTAAAGGGTAGTTCCAGAATTTTTAAACATGGGCCCTATTTTTACATATTTTCAGGGTGTAAATGACTAAGAAGTTTTGGAAGTGGTTTGGTGGATCGCCTCAGCCAGCAGCCACGAAATCAGCGGCATTGGCTGCAGTGTCGTCCTTGGGGGCAAATGCTTGTCAGGGTATGTCAGTTAAAAGTGTTTGTTTTTGCCACTGACAGGCTCAGATTTCTTATTGGAAATGTCTGACAGTGTTATGGAAAGGATTCTTACAGGGTTGGACCCTTCACACAGTGCTTTCCAAGGGGCAATTGAACCATTTTTGCTCTCAAAGCCACCAGACTCCTCTGACATAAACAGTAGTTTTACCTTGCAAAACGCGGGACTTGCTGATTTACTGCTGCCTTGATTGGTTCGTTTGTGTTATTGTGTGACTTTGGTGTGTTAAAGGTTTTGTCTGGATCTGAACTACGGTGTAAGGGCTATCTAACAGAAAGAGCCATCGCAGCCTGATTTGTGGCTGCCAGCCGAGGTTGATCTACTGCACCAATACCAAAACTTTTTGTACTTCCTAGACCTCAAAGTACTGGATGTAAAAATAGGGCTCAGGTTTAAAAAAAATACCAGAATTAACCTTTAGGTAACAGGAACTCTGCAATAAAAACTAAGTCTCGCCATATAGTAATTAAGGTTCAATCAGTCCAATGTAGAGTGTGGAACGTTTCCTTTAATTTAAGGATGAAATGGACCGTATTGTACAAAACTGCCTGTAAAGGATTAATTCTGTGGCTTCACTGATAAATCACCCCTGTGAAATTTCACTCCAAAAGTGCATGTTTGCATTTTGTTAGGGAATAATCTGGGCCAGGCAAAGTGAGAAGTTAAAAAGTGTCCTGGCAGTCAAGCACATTATAGATCATTGTTATGGTTACCAGCTACACTGTGTGTCTGTGGAGTCATCTGTCTTCATGAAGTGCTGATAGGTGACTCAGAGCTTCATGATTTTTTCTGACTGGATGTAAACATAGCATTTTTTTTTTTTTAATAAAGTCTGTTAATTGATATTTCTTCTAAAAGTTCTGGTGTCCAACAAATGTGAAAAAAATCTCACTCGTATTGATTTTTACATCAAAAACAAATGCTGGTGGTAAGATGCATATCGGCTGATGATCCAGTATCTGCCAGTAGTATCAGTGCAGTTCAGTCAGGAACTAATAACCATCTAAGTCCATTCATATTATTTCCTTTAAGCAAAGAGGGAGGAAACATGCATGCATGCCATTTTCAGATGCAAATGTTCACAGATTGAAGCTAAAAACTGGTCTGTGCACTGCCACGACTCGCTGTTCGTATATATCTAGGTGTCATTTATTAATGGCATTAGTTAGGAGGGTAGAATAATTTAATTTTTCTCACATGTAGCTTCCAGATCAAAGTCTTGCCTGTTGTTTTTGAAATTAATTTAAACTTGTCTGTAAATTCTGTACAATGTCCCTTCTGTCAAACCCACCTTGTATTACACTGATTTATTTGTTCGTATGTTATATCTTGTTTGATGTAACATATTTCTCAGTATTTTATAGTGAAGAGCTTTTCTTGCAAAGTTCTTGTAATGATACTGTTAAATTAGATATGCAGCTGGTGTTTGAGAGGATTGTATTTTCTGATCAAATCTTTTGGGAATCATTAAACATGGGCTTTATTTGGCCTCCATTTTCAAAGAGATGGTATCTGTCTGGGTTTTTTATTGGAATGTAGAGGAAATATTACTGCGATGATTAATGCAGTGATTGTTGAAAGATGTGCATGGTCTGTAATTTATACCCTAGTTTGCTTAACAGAAATACTCATCGTAAGACTTAGACAACGTAGGACTTTGACTTGAGTAAAAGAAGCACTACTACACGAAAATACAAGTTAGTACTGCATTTCCAATTCCAAAGAATCAGCAGCAAAATGTGCTTTTACAGAAGTAAAAATACTCTGCGCCCTTCACAACTTCTATATTTGGATCGCTGATGTATTAGTGCGTTAGCAGCATTTTAATGAGCTAAAATATTAACTACCTCGTTAACAGTCGGTTGCATCATATTTTCTAAGCTAACTGTATGAGTTGTATTTAAAACCCAGATCCTCATAGTAACTACAGCTGTCACATAAATGCAGTGGGGTGAAAAGTACAGTATTTTCTCATAACTGTAAATGGAAATACGAGTACCTCAAAATAACACTGAAGTACAGTACTTGAGGAGCTGTTTCCCACAACTGGTCATGAGATACCTTTACACCTTCTTTACTAACTTTCATCCGTTTTTTCTTATTTTCCTGGTGCAAATGAAACGTGTATTTTCCACACAGAGACAGCTCAGTCCTCCGTGTGTTTATTAGAGCCTGTTACTGCGTTTGAACCCTGTGGACACCTGCTGGAAAGGACTGGATTTGAACCCGCAGCTGTTTTCAAACACTCACATCATTCATAAAATCTCTGAAGAGAGCCCAGATCATGACGTCACCTACAAAGACGTACAAGAAAAAAAAATGTGACGTAGAAGCCAAGATGGCGGCTCCCCTCTCCACGATGAAATTTTGGAAGCCGGGTAAGTACGAAAATAATGCATGAATTGGACATTTTGCGTGAGTTTTTCGGATTTACGTTTATGGACATACAGCTGCTGATATCGCTCAGTCGGTCTCGGTTTGGCTGATGGCGCGTTCAGGGCGGCTGCGTGATTTCTGCAGCCGGTTCAGTTCAGCTCGGTTAGCTCTGCGGAATCAAAGTAAAAACCTGCCAAAATAAAACACACAAGCTGCAAGGCAGAAAGTACGACAGCTACATGCACACACGCGTCCAAAATGGCAATAATGTAAGTTAGTGGTAACCAGCGGAGGGCTTTCAGCGCCTATAGGTCCTTCATTTAATGTCAGCGCATTGCACTAAACCCTGGCTGACATCCTCTTAAATCCCCAGCCTGCTTTACATTTAAATAAAACATCTCATCTTCACCTTCACCATCTGTTCTGCTCCAGGCTCTGAGGCACCGGGGATCTCAGAGGAGCGGGAGCTCAACACAGAGACCACCGGATCCCCCATCATCTTCAACCCGCACATCGCCCTCTCCATAGAGAAGCAACGACAGAAACTCCCCGTTTTCAAGGTTTCAGATCGCCCCTAAACATGCATCAGTGTAACAGTAGGATGTCCGACGGTGATGTTTACTGCAGAGCTGCAAGCATTAATCGAGTAGCTGTCATCTATGAAATTAATTGTCATTTATTTACAAAATTAATTAATCAGTTTGAGCAATTTTTTTTTAGAAAAGAAAAGTGAAAATTCTCTGACTCCAGCTTCTTAAATGTGAATATTTTCTCCTCTGTGACTGTGAACTGAATATCTTTGTGTTGTAGACAAAGCCAGACATTTTCTAACATTTTATAAACCATCAATTAATCGATGAATCAGGAAAATAATTGATAGATTCATGGAGAATGAAAATAATCATTCGTTGCATCCCTAGTCTAATTGTTTTTTATGAACTGTTTCCCATCCAGCACAGAAACAACATCTTATATTTGGTGGAGAGCTTCCAGACTGTCATCATAGTTGGTGAGACAGGATGTGGGAAGACAACACAGATACCTCAGGTGAGCATCATTTCAAATGAGTGAGAATGGGTGTACTGGTGTGTCGCATTTGCTTTCTGCCTGCTCTTAAAAGGGCAAAATACCCTCAAAGTCACACACGCACCAAACCTAACAGCGAAATGCACAACACTGCTGCAGTGGACTGATACCCTTCATGTGGCTTAGCTCCCATAGTGGTTTTACATGACCTTGTCTTGATGCTTAGTGGTCTTTTTTTTTTTTTTTTTAAGCGAGGTTTG
Source organism: Chaetodon auriga (assembly GCF_051107435.1). Taxonomy (NCBI): domain Eukaryota; kingdom Metazoa; phylum Chordata; class Actinopteri; order Chaetodontiformes; family Chaetodontidae; genus Chaetodon; species Chaetodon auriga. The sequence continues at coordinate 11,289,539 of NC_135083.1, read as the reverse complement.
GACCACATCAGCTAGGGTTTAATTTATGCAGAGTCTGCTGTTCTGCAACATCAGTGTCTCTGTCTCATGCTTTGTCCTCCTCGTCTTTTTTGATGTTCCATCTGACTCCTCTCAGTACCTGATGGAGGCTGGCTGGGCTGCGGAGGGGAAGGTGATTGGAGTGACACAGCCTCGCCGTGTGGCTGCTATCTCTGTAAGACTTCTCTTGTCCTCTTACCGCTCACCGTTTGCCAATGTCATTTCATCTCAAGAAAACTGCTTCACACTGAAGGACACGCGTCTGCTTCAAATTCTGTACTTTCCCCCTCTTTCCCGCTGATAGGTAGCTAACCGCGTGGCAGAGGAGCGGGGGGCCCTGCTGGGACATGAGGTGGGCTACACCATCCGATTTGATGACTGCTCTGATCCCCACGCCACAAGGATCAAGGTATTCCCCCGTCAGATGTGTGAAGTCTCAAGCTGTCCTGTGTTTGCTTCCTTTCGGTACTTAGTTGTGCCTTTTTGGTTCAGTTCCTTACAGATGGCATGCTGGTGCGGGAGATGATGGCTGATCCTCTTTTGAAAAAATACAGGTGCGTGATTGTAGTTAAGGTTGTGAAAATGACCAGCATGAACTACACTGGGACCTGGAAACTGTAGCAGCTAAATGGAATTCAGCCACCCTTAATTTTATTATTTACACTTGTGTGTTTCCTGCTGTGATAAAATGCCTTCTGTGAAAAAGGCTGACTGTTATTAGACATGCAGGCTTGTTTTTGTTATCAAGACGGAGACAGATTCACTCTCATGTTTTTTTTTTACTGTGCTGTTCTCCTCAGCGTGTTGATGCTCGATGAAGCACATGAGAGAACCCTGTACACAGACATAGCCATCGGTCTACTAAAGAAGGTAATTCAGCTGTTTCTGTCAGTGGAACAAATGAAGCTTTATTGTTTAAAGGTGTACAATGCAGGAATTGGCGGTTACTTTTTGTAAACAAACAGTTTTCGGTGCTGTGTTCGACTTTTTCATAGCTTTCTCTGGGGGTCTACACACCCACTGCCCAAAGTCTGCAGCCCAGAAACGCCCTGAACACAATAATAAGAAGTCCAAATATATTAAGAATAAAACTCAAGAATAAGAAGAAAATAAGAAAATATAGGCAGATGGCAGATAAATACACTGCCACACACTTGTAGTGGGTCATAAGTGATGATTGAGAGGGGTTACTTTGTGTGTATTGTATGAGTCCATGCATTGCTTGTTAGGAAAATCCTGCATAGTATACCTTTTAACTATACTTTATACTTTACCAGGCTGGAAAACAATCCCAGGAAGTTAGTTTCCCATTTGAACTCTGACTCTGCCTCTCCATTCTCACTGTTTTCTGCTCTCTGATTCTTCTCCAGATTCAGAAGAAGCGGCGAGACCTGAGGCTGATTGTGGCCTCTGCCACTCTGGATGCCAAGGTGACTGCATCATTAAGATGAGCAGATATGCTTGATTAGCAAGAAGAGAGAAAACAAAGACAGGCAGAGGGAAAAGTTGATGTCAGGTCAGATCACATTGTACTGACATCCGCGATGCACTGATGAAAGAAAGACACAATCAGGCCACGACTGTGCTCAGCACTGCACAAGTCAGCTGAAATGCCATATCAGACATCTACTGTACTTTTTGGTAAAAAGGCTTTTATCTGCACATGCAAATTGTTTAGTTACACCGCAGTAGGAGGTTGCATCCTTTAAAAAATGTCAGATTGAGGACAGGAATAGCATTTCATTGCTCAAAAAAACATTTTTAGTGTGTTAACTGGCGAATCTCACTTATCATCATTTCTCAATTAACTTAAAAAGTGAATCGAACTGCTCTTCCTTTGGTCTCTTTACTAACTGTAATATCACCTTCATCCGAAGAAATTCCATGACTTCTTCAACCTGAACGAGTCTGGGGATCCCAACAAGGACACGTGTGGAATTCTGACCGTGGAGGGACGCACCTTTCCAGTGGACGTCTTCTACACCGTCAGGTAGAGAACACACATAATCCAGTTGGAGGAAAAAGTGTATGATTACCGTATTTGTTCTAAACTCTGAAGTGTCTTTTTGCTGTTCTCAGTCCTGTTCCAGACTATGTGAAGGCCACAGTGGAGACGGTGTTGAAGATCCATGAGACGGAGGATGACGGAGACGTCCTGGCTTTTCTCACCGGACAGGTCAGTGGCCTCATATTTATTTGACAAAGAGTGAGTTTGATTAACTTTCATCTGACACAGAGGTGTAAATTGTACACAAGTACGCCAGCATCCCATTTCTTATTTAATTTCTATATTGTAGCTGTCAGCCTTTTATTCCTTCTTTGTCTTTATTGTCTTCTTGTCATTGTCCTCCATATTTGCACTCGTAGGAGGAGGTGGAGAAAGTGGTGTCCCTCCTGCAGGACCAGGCCCGGACTCTGTCACGGTACGGCATGAAGAAACACCTGAGGATTTTGCCCATGTACTCTGGTCTACCTTACGCCGAGCAGATGAAGGTGTTTGAGAGGGCGCCCTCCTCTGTTCGCAAGGTAAATGTGCCACTGTTGTTTTTGTGTATTTATATTGAGAAAAACACTTATAGTCTAAACAAATTTGCATCTACACTATTTGGTATTTCTTCCAACATCCAAGTCATTTGCCCGATAATCAGACTGGATTGCCATTTCACTTCACTTCTTTCATTTCACTTGAATCACTGAACAGATGTGAGATGTGAGTGGCAATTTAAAGGTCTGGAAGCAGCTAACATACAAGAGGATTGAAGTTCTTAACATTTATTATAGTGGCTATGTTTTAACTTGTTTTAATGTTAAGTTGTCATGGATTTACGTTCGTCACTGTCCATATTCTTTCGCACCTCTCAAAAAGACCTCTTTTGGCATTTTGGACTGTATATAAAATGACGGAGATGCTAATAGTCGTGCAGAAAAAGCCTTAAAGTCAAATCTTCCATGTATGTGCTCAATATGACTACATTTAATTATACTACATTAAACGGTACATGAGCACACAACAGCTGGTAACTGAGTTAAATTTACAAACCATGTGACTTATTCCTGTCTGATGTTTCCTCCAGGTTGTGGTGGCCACTAACATAGCTGAGACCTCCATCACTATAAATGGGGTTGTATTTGTTATCGACTGTGCGTTTGTGAAGCTGCGAGCCTATAATCCTCACACCGCCATTGAATCGCTGGTGGTCACCCCCATCTCCAAGGCTTCGGCCAGCCAGAGGGCCGGGAGGGCCGGACGAAACCGACCTGGGAAGTGCTTCAGACTGTACACAGGTGCGTGTGAGCCTGCGGGAATAGTGGAGGAACTTTTTGTGGAAAAGTGTTGCAGTCTTGTCCTCCTCCCTCCTCCCTCCGCCCTCCTCTGCCTGTTTTTGTCTTTGTCATTCCCTGCCTGTGTTTCTTATTACCTCTGTTTCTTTCACCAGAGGAGGACTTTGAGAAACTGCCCGCCTCTACTGTGCCAGAGATGCAGCGCACCAATTTGGCTCCTGTCATCCTGCAGCTCAAAGCATTAGGCATTGACAACGTGCTGCGGTTCAGCTTCCTCTCTGTGAGTAGCTCACTTTGCATCCACGGGGTGGCTGTGATGTGCTCACCCACTGTGAAAGGAATTGTACTTTACATTTTAATTAGCGAGAATGGCCCTTGGCCTCTGGGGAAAAATGTATAGAAACCATAAAATTAACGCAGTCATTGTGTATTTGTGCTTTTAAAGATGTAATGACAACACTTCTCGAGCATGCAAGATTCTCACTTAATTCTGTCTTTCAGAGTGAAAATTGTAATAGTCGGAGGTGTAATGCATTTGTTTTTTTTTCTGATGTTGCAGCCTCCTCCAGCTCAGACCATGGTTCAGGCTCTCGAGCTGCTCTACGCTCTGGGAGGTAGGAAACAAGGCTGTCAGCAGGGTGGAAAAATAAAAAGGGAAACTGTCCTTCAACTGCAACACTAGTGTTCAAAATTCTGTGTCTGCAAGCATCCACAAGCTAAGGTGTCCTTGCACATGATGCAGAATCTTAACCAGCTGTGTGTGTGCTGGCAGGTCTGGACCATTACGGCCGTTTGACTGATCCCTTGGGTGTGCGGATGGCAGAGTTTCCGCTCAGCCCCATGTTTGCCAAGATGCTCCTAGAGTCAGGAAATTTTGGCTGCTCTAAAGAGATTGTTACCATTGCAGCAATGATGCAGATTCAGAATGTGTTTGTTGTGCCGCCCAATCAGAAGAAAGCTGCCGTAAGTGAAAACAGGCTTTCAAAAGGAGAGTGTTGGATATTTGGCAGAAATGCGCTGTCAGCATAACAATTAGCCCATTTTTTGCTATCTCACCCTGCAGGCCCGAGAGCACCGGAAATTTGCAGTGGCTGAGGGAGACCACCTCACCATGCTGAATGTGTATGAAGCATTTATTAAGGTAAAGAGTGTATGTGCAGCATATAGCTCAGCTGGTGACAGCGGGGCTTACAGCCTTGGCCAAAGTCAGGGAAGAAGTTGACTCTGATCAAGACGATGAAGCCTTTTCCTCTTTCCCGCAGCATCAGAAGAGCTCCCAGTGGTGTCAGGAACACTTCCTCAATTATAAGGGTCTGCTGCGGGCTGTGACCGTACGAGAGCAGCTCCGGCGTCTCATGAACAAGTTTAAGGTGCCACGGACTTCCAGTGAGGGTATGCATGCATCGTGTTCATATGTTGGTTTGTATCAGCTGAGCAGACTGAGTGACATGTTGAGACCAGGTGGCCTCAGTATCTGGTGACCTTGTTTGGTTTTCATCCTATGAATGTGCGCCGCTTCGAAGAAACTTGATCTTAGTATGAAAGCTTGAATGTGGAAACAGAGTTCATTTTGCATCACAGTCATATACACAGCTAAGGTAAAATAGTCATTTGACATGCTCACTGCTACTTTCCTTTGCACAGGTGACCCTGATGTGATCTTGAAGTGCATTGTATTTGGGTTTTTCGCGAATGCAGCCCGCATTCACCATTCAGGTTCCTACCGGTGAGAGTTAGCTGTCAGACTTCCAGCAAACGCATTATTCCACTTTCTGTACACTGTCAAATCACATGGCACATACTCGTATTCATTTTGCTCCGCCAGGACTTTACGAGACGATCGCGAGCTTCACATCCACCCCAACTCCGTGCTGTTTGGAGAGAAACCTCCTAAATGGTCAGTACGTGTTCCTTGTACAACACGCATGGCTTCCTTTATTCTTTTACATTTATGGCACGCACAGAGTTTACAGACATTAAGAGTAAGTCTTTCCATTGTCTCCTTTCCAGGGTTGTTTTCAATGAGGTGGTGCAGACAGCTAAATACTACATGCGTGATGTGACTGCTGTTGAGTCGTCCTGGTTGGTTGAGTTGGCCCCTCACTTTTACAAGCAGGCCAAGGTAGGTCAAGAACGAGACCGCAGACTCCAGCTTGTTATGACGTAGCTGTAGCTGTAGCTTGAATCCCATAATTCTCGAACATTAACTGAGTCTTGTCCCTTTTCTCTTTCAGCACGGCTCATTGGCCAGCAAGAGGTCCCGGGTCCTCTAAATCTCGCCATCATTTCACCTCGTTAAGACAGGAAGAGTCATTGAATTAAAAGGAGTAACCCCCTCACAACACTGTGCCCCCCCCCCCAAGTTCATTGTATATAAAGTTGTAATATATATTTATCGTCCATGTCCACCTGCTCAACCCCACCACACTATGCGGCCATGCTAGAATGGGATGAAGTGGATCCATTTTCAGTCTGAACACTTGTGACGTGCTTCATTTGAAAGCGTCCGTCTTGCTTTTTGGCAGGGATGTAGTTTCTATTTGATCTTCGAGAGTAAATGGGGATGAATGAGAGGTGAGATCAGGCTGTGCCTGACGACTGTCCATTCGAGTGTGGTCATGTAGCTCACTTCATTCACACTTGTACATAGTCAGAGCAGGCTTTGGTCCAGGGAACGGCTCCTGTGCCACAGGCCCGTCCACTCCTGGTTCTTGGCTTCATTATTTTTTTAATTGCTGTATTTTCCTGTTGCATGATAAATAATGGAACACAATAGAATGTGAGGATGTTTCCCTCTGAGAGACTTCTGGCTTAGGTTTTTTTTCTTTCGGCTAATTTTCTCCCCTCATAACCTGGGTGCCTTTTATGTTCCTAACTGGTTCACCTTATCTCCAATTTTTGATTTCTGAAACTTTCTGTATCTTCATAGAGAATGTAGTGGAATATATATTTTCAGGAACTTTACTGCAGATGGAAACACATCTCTTTATTTTTTTCAGCCAACCTCAGATCCTCGGTCGTGTATTGATACTGTGAAAAGACTACTTTACTTTTTTGATCTTGTTTTCCGCATTGTATTGCCACTTAATTACAGTCTAACTCAGACACAGTGGCCTTGTCACCACTCTGTGCCAAATTTCTTTATCAGCCTATTTCACGTTTCATTTCCAGATGGAATGTGGAAATGCACTCGAGCATTGTAAATGAAAAGCTGTGAAATCAAAACTAAAAAGTGCCATTTGTCCCTGTGATGACAAACAGTGTACTCAGACATGCGTCCAAAGCCTCAAAGAAACGGTAGCATTTATTCGATTTCAGCCATCTCTTTGGCCATCATAATTGCCTTTCGTCTTACGGTTTGTCTCAGTTTTGAGACAGACCTTTTTGTTCCCTGTTACCATCAGCATCATCTGCCTGGTGTTCAGTAAAAAGACCAGTGATTTATTATTTCTGCGATCCATTCCACACTGACTGCATACACTCTACATTCCTGCTTTTGCTTTGGTTTGTACTTTATGGTTTTGTCTTTCTTCAGAGGTATTTGGCACTGAAAGCGTCAGTGAGCAGTATATTAAAGGTTTTACCCGTAAGGTCACTGTCACCAAATTTTACTTCTGTCTGCATGATTTTTTGTAGATCTTGTTCTTGAGGTCACTACTGTAGATTCAGTGAAAGTGTAATGAAACCACAGAACAACACACCACGCCATAGTTAGGAAAACCAACTCAAATTAGACATACAACCGAGGTACCAATGCATGTTAAATGGTACTCTGATGTAGACCTATACAGTTAAGATTATCTCGTTGTCTTATTGCAAATGAGAGCGTTTGCGAGATGACTTGTTTATCCTCATTTGTGCTGATACTCTGAGTATGTATGCAGCCAAAGCAGTAATCTGTAGACCTGTGTAATTGCTCACCTCTGAGATAAAAACTGTCACCTGCCCTTTCCTCCTCACATCCTCAATAAAGCCTTATTGTCATGCACTGAGTGCGTTTGATTATTCCCCCCCGGATCTAGTGACTGTATTTTATGCAGTACACAACGTCGCCAGGAGGTGTCGCTGTTGTACCACAAACAGTGTCCACCCCGAACGATTCAGAGGATCAGCAGTGGGTGTAAAGGCATTTATGAGTGTCTACATGCATTAGCTCCCCTTGTGATGTGGTGTGTAACTTCAAAATGGTTGTTTTTGCCGTTGACACATAGGCAGAAATTAGGACTTTGATTGATGAGCCGTAAATCCTTTTAGAGATGCAATATGGTGAGCATATGGACTTAACTGCAGTGATCTGTTTATATTCAGTAGGAAAAAACAATGGCCGAAAATAGAAGAATGGGAATATTTTAGAATATATTTTTACCAGAGCCACATTTTTCGTGTCTATGATGTGTTTAGGTGCCAGAGTGATATGCAGGTCAAGAGCTGACAGGTCAGCTGACAGGATGAGGGCCTTAAAGTGGGTTCTGCTTTATGTGTCAACATCTATAGTTTTAAGACCATAATTGTTTCAAAACTTACTGATTTCCAACTGAATGCGTTTAATCAAATTACTGCAGAACAAATCTGTGACCAGGTATATTCTTGCGTAGAAAGACAAGTTAATTTCATACAAATTTGCATGCACCACTGAAGCACTAAAACAACAAACAAGATTTCTACTTGGCTCGTGTATTTTTACCCAACTTTCAGTCTTAAGGGGGTGCGTCAAACTCTGTGCTGTACATATCCCCTGACAAATCCGTGTTTGAACAAATTACCACAAACCAATAAACACATGACAAACCTGTGGCATAATAGCGGCATTGCAGTTGTGGGAGCATACGCGGCTGCAGTACAACTTTTGGCCATCAGTGGAAGCACTGAGCGCATCGTTGCTCAGCAACACCGAAATGCGGAAGAGAAAAGGCGCCAACTTTACCTGTGCTCAGTCGGTGCGTCGCGTGATGACTGAGTCCACTACTCCATGAGTTAGTTTTTTAATGTTCAGCAGTTAGTGTCTACTGAACGCTGAACGTGTGTACTTCGACGCGGCACCACAACACAAACGTGCAATGGAAAGTGTATAAGGTGTGTAACGTAACTCTATCGCTAAATTAATAGGCTTGGCCTCAAACGCTCCACAAACTTGTGTGGGGTTGTTTCATCCAGCGCGGCAATGCTACCAACTCTGATAAAATTGAGTATAGCTCAAGCACTGTATGATACAAAAGTACACTTTTCAGATATTTCTAGTTTACTTGTCATTTTCGTGCTACTCTCTACCTTCAGCTAGTCCACTAAGTTACATTTCTGACTGTCTGCCACTGCAGGTAATGTTGCTGCTGTTTGTCTACATTTAGCCAGATAATGTTAAATTTGATAAAGAAAGACAAAGGTAGCCACTGCTGCTGGTTCATGTTCTACTGTTACTGCCCAATGTTTTAATATTTTATACTTTATGTAAAAAAAGGCAAAGAGAACAATTACTCTCGAGAACAAGCTTAAGTGTGAGGATATTTTGCTGGTAGCAGCTTTCACTACAATGTACTTTTTTTTAATTTTTTTTTTGGCAGCATCAAGCTTTAGATGCAAAGTTTACTCTTGGTACGCCAAAATTACGTGGCCATATGAGTTGATTTTCCTTTTATGGTCTGTTTGCCCAGCTGTTTATGTAGACTTACTTGGTATTTTGATTTCTTAAACCATCCGCTGTCCTTCACATTGTTTTGTTGTAAATTTGCTTTTCAGTTGTTGCCAGTTTTCAGTTGTAATGATACCACTATGGAGCAGTAAGCTTGCTGAGATAGTTTGTGTTGTAGAACTGGTGGAGGATATTAAGGTCAACACTTATCTACATGCAGTAGCCATCAAGAGTGGCCACATCTATTGTCAGAAGTGGGATTGTTCAGATGCATGTCCTTACGTGCATCCTGAAATTCACATATATCTTGCTGACAAGACAGAACTATCACCTAAAAGTGCAGGTTGGACTTCTTCTGCAGGCAGCCGGTGGAGGGTAGTAGAGGGACTGTCTCTCCCCGGTCTTAAAGCCAAGGTGACATGTATGGGTCAGGTGAGCCCTCAGACGTGCATGTTGATATTAAAGGGCATTTCTGGAGATGTGCATCCCAGCTCTTCCAGTGTAGCACTACTTATTTCAAGGCAAATTCTACCCACTTTCTTTTGTTTCAGTGGCAGTTGTGTTTTAGTCTTTGGGCCAGTTATCTCAGACCTACAAAATGATGAAGTGGAAATGAAGTCGGCTTCTTAACAGACTCTGGGTTCCAGCCTGCAGTATAACAGTAAAGTGTCAATGATTCAGGTACATCTGGAGACTGCACTGGAGACCATTTCCTCAACAAATTTTGGTTATTTCAGTTAAAATCTAGCTAAATTTCAGCAGGACTGCTCACAGCATCTCTTAATCCACACTATCAACCGAGTATGGCAGTCTGTAGCGGTCAAATCGGAAAGGATGATTTGCCTCTAGTGTCAGTTAATCAGTAATGGTTATTAGTAACTATCCAATTAAGTGCAGTAATTAGGCATTAACTGTATCGAGAAGCAAATGGAGTGCTGCCGACACATTAGTCAATCATGACTGAATACCCCACTTATCTAAATATGATATCCAAATAGGGACCGCCTTTCAACATTTGTCTTGTCACCCACAGTTTGACGGTTGTCTGGCTATCTCAGGTAACCAGTTTTTAGCCGCTGTCATCCATTTTATGTGGTCAGGTTGCCCCCGTTGACAGCCCAAAAAAAAAAGGTCTTTTGTGATTTATTCTGTCTTAAATGACAAGTAAAATTGTGTGTGAACAAGGTAGAAAAGTCAAGACTATAGTACATTTTCTGACGCAGCTGAAATGAGAAATAGAAACCTGAACATATGGAAATGCTTACTGCAAACCTGTGTGAAGCACACCTTCATCAGTGAGGTAACAAGTGTTGTGGCTCAAAGAAAAACATTGTTTAGAACCACAGAATGTGATAAACAGGAGAGGAGAGCTAAAAATGTGATTGTTGAATGCAAACAATTACCTTTTAGTACTTTTAATCTATCTTTTTTTGCATTATTTGTGACATCCTTTTCGTGTGCCCGTAACAGTGAGAGTGAGCAGAGATGTTTGTGTTATAATATGGTTGATCATGCTTGATATCACTTTTTATGATTGAGACATGGAGGGCGGTTGCACAGCATCATTGACACTGCAAACATTTAATACAGATAACACATGAACCACACTGTGAGCAACCAAAAGCTTCATATCCCATTGGCATTTAATCAGTGATGCAGGCAATTGTTGTTGACAAATATGACCCAATCTTACAAAAATGACATAATCTCCTAATAGAAGCTAATTAATGTTTTATGAAACTAAACATGCAATCTGTTATGGGCCATAACTACGTGTGTCAATACAAGATTTGTCTTATATGTCTTGTATGTCCTGGATTTTAGGGATCCTGGAAAGTGCAATGAATGGAAATGCTGCACCTGTCTCTGCGTCAACTGATGGGAAGGAGACTTTTCCCCACCCGATGTCTTTCAGGAGGTCAAAAACAAGTAAGGAAAAGGACACTTTTCTACATGTGTTTTTCAGTTCCACCCAGTTGCCCATTAGTGTTGTGTAACCACATACATGCGACATGACAGCCGGAGGTATCAGTGATTAATCGCGTGCATGTGACTGGGATGAGGCGGCAGTTTGAGCAGGTTGTGTGTACGTGGTTGAGTGTTCCTCACCATATTTCAGTGCTGTCAAAAAATCATTGACATGTTCCATCTAATTCAAAGAATGTTTAACTGTTTTAAAGGCTTTGATGGGAAAGCAAGTCATGTGTGAATTGTAATTACCCCCGTTCAAAGTTTGTACTTGTTTTGAAAGAAAACAACGTGGTTAATATTTCTCCCCTCAATGAACAATCAGTAATAAGTGCTTTCTCCCAGTTTTTTCATGGTCTTGTTTGTTGAAGGGGTTCACAGTCTGTCTTAGATTTCTCTCTCCCGCATCTCAGATGATGTTGAAATCGTATGAAATGAGACTGAGACCAGATGAATTTGCTCTGCCTTTATATCTGCGGGTGTTTTCAGCCATCCTGGGCAGTGTTGCAAACCAATGAGCAGGACTGCTTTATGGCACTGTTGGATTTTTACATGATTTTTGCATTTACGTGATGCTTGATTGATCGCTGGATTAGCCAAAAACATTACAGTCTTGTTGTTTTATACATAAACTGTTTCTTATTTAATATTCTAGATTAGATATTGACCATATCAGAATACATATACTGTGATTTTATCCATTAGTGATATGAACACATGCACGCAAGATTCAAGGTTCATGCTCAGTACTGTCATTGACATAACATTTGGAGTCACTGCTTGGACTTAATGACTGGCTTGTAACCAGGCAATACTTTTATTACAAATCTCTATTAATAATTGAAACGATAAGCTAAAATTTGTTAAGCAGGAGGGAGAGAAAAATTATTTTGCATTCACCTGCAAAATCATGAGTTTTTAACCACAAAGCAACATCATATTCTGGACCTGGTGTGCGGATGTGATTATCTCTCTGAACCTTTTTTTATAGCATGAATGAGAGGCCCTTTTTAGTAGCTGTATGCATGAAAAAAAAAAAAGAAAAAAAAGAAATCTCTTAGCCGCTTCAAATCTAAGAGATTTCAGGCATGGGAGGAATTTTTACATTTGGGAGGGAGGATGCAATCAGTAGCATGGGACTCGCAGAGGCCTCCTCGGGTGACAAATTGAAAGTGTCTTGGTCTAGTTTATAGCCCTGATCAGGTCAAACGAAAAATATTGGAGGTCTGGGTGAGGAGACAGGCCCGCCTGGTGCAGATAAATGGACTGATCATTTCTTATTGAGAAACAATTCCTAAAAGGTAGTTTACTGTGTGACTGGGGAAGCGGCGAGCGGAGAGAAGAACACGCACCCACTGCTCCCTCCCTGACCCTTCCTCCACTGCCGGAATTAAATGGATAGAGAGAACGCGCGTTTCTGATGGCACTCCTCCGCCGGAGAGACACTCCATTTGTTATGAAGTAGGGGTTCTGATGAAGTGTAGGGAGCTCCTCTTTCTTTTTTCCCCCCTTTTTTCATCCTTCCTTTCTCAGGCACTACAAGGCCGGCCTTCAGTCTGCTTCACATGAAATGGATGGAAGGAGCCGATTGAATTTTACACTCCCCTGGTCATGATTAATGTGTTTGGTGTGGAGCGTCTTGGCAGTGAAACTTCACTACCACTAGCTGGTGCTCAAGCTCTCCCATGACTGTAGCCTAATAACTTTGAAGAGGGGAAGGGGGGGGGTGGCTGTTAAAGCGGGGCAGTTTTGTTCAAGAAACTGGCCCTTTCATAGCCCACAACCCCTTCAACTCCTCTACCCTTGTGTTAATAGAAAATCTCTGCTCTTGCCCACTCGCTCATTATGACTTCACGGTCAGTTTCTCAGTGTGCTCTGTACCCAGTGTTACTTGGCAGGCTGTGCTGTAAATGTCAATTCATCACTTAACCCATTGTTAAAGGGTGAGAGGCCTAATAAAAGATGCCAGGTCATGTTATCGGATTCCTTAACAGATGCTCATGTTGTCGGTTTACTTATTCAGACTTCATGCGTAGACCTGAAATTACACCAGATTTCTAAGAGTGGACCATTTGTCTTTTGAAACTGTTTTTTATTCATCTGTTACAGGGATTTAAAAATGTTAACAGCAAAGTTGTAAGTAATGTGTAAAGTTCAAGGACTAAACGCTGCGGGGAATGACAATAGCTTATGTCCCCACAAGACATAAAGTTGAAATAAACTCAGGAGTTTTGCAGTGTAATTGTATTATCCTGTGAATTAGAAAATGAAGTCACCGTCATGACCAGGACTCGTGCAGCCACAGCTGATCCAGCCATCGTCAGGGTATCTGGTGATAAGGGACTCTTATTTAATGGCAATAATGGCAGTAAGGCTGGGAGGAACAGACTGGATTTACAGAGGTGCCTTAGATGAGAGATCAATAAAGAGGTAACTGAGTGGATGAGCCAGACTAAGCAGGAATAGGAGCAGGTTTAATTTTGCATAAATAATGTACAGTCAGAGATGAGAGGGAGATAGAGGCAGTGCAGCCAGATACCAATTCCATCCTTCTTTTTTATAATTTGTTTTCTCCAATATTCAGGTGCAGTTTATTTAATTTCATCGCAAATGTCCACAACTTATCCCCCCTCCCCCCACAATTTTGTTTCAGTCATAATCTTGTTACCTCATCACTGCTGTTCATCAATTTCTACATTAATTTTGCCATCTAGTGTACACATATCCAATGCGTTTATACAGTTATAGCCCAATAGAAGCCCTTTAAGTGGATTGCATGTTGCCCTGCTGGAACTCCCAGTGCATCCTCCTCCGTAGTCCAAACCCTGCTTCGATCATCAGGAGTTCAGCGGATGATGGATGGAGCTGTCTGCCTCCAGGTTGTCATAGCATCTGTTGCATGGTGCTCACTGTATCCTGCTCTGTCAATGCTTGCATGCACACACATAGGTCTCCACCATTGTTTGTGTACAGGCCGTTTGGTGGGTAATGAAACACAAACCTACCTTTCAGCGCAAACCTCCTGAGCTTTGAAATTACGTCTGTTTTACATGCTACAGGTAACAAGGTAAACTGGGAGGTTTTTGTGGGGGAAATACTACACTGGCTCTCATTAAAAGAGGTGATCCAGGCCCCCTTTGGTCTAAGCTGACTCTTAACAGAATGGGTGTCTGTGGTGGAATGGTTTAAAGGTGGCTGGTAGGCCTGTCCTCTACTTAAACTGGTGGGGGTGAAGGTGTAGAGGGAGGAGAAAGGAGATAACTGGGGATAAAAACAATGGGAGAGTGACGAAGGGAGGGATGGCTGAATGAGGGAGAAATCAATAGGAAATCAGTGTTTGGGGAGGGCCTGTCGTTTATCAGGTGACACGGTTAAACAGCGTTAAGGCACTAAAAGTGAGAAAAATATGGGCCATCCCCATGCTGGTATTGATCACAGTGGAATGGGGCGGCAGAAGGCCGAAGCCACTAATAAAATAAGACATATCTGAGTGGGAATCAGCCAGGGATCGATGGGCACGGTGATCAAGGCCAAAAACATCTTCACTGGGATTTAAGCTTGTTCCGTGTCCTGTGCCCCCCTTACACCCCTCACTATGAGCAAGGGTTGGTGTGATGGAAGTAGTGGTGGGATCATTTACAGGCCCATCAGACTGGCCTTACCTGTAACTATACAAATTTGTGGAGGAGAAAGTTGGGTAAAATCATGAATTGGATGAGTTTGAGGGATGGATGAGACAGAGAAAATGTACCCTTTATCTCCTACATACTTTATATGAAACGTACTTTATTCCAATTGATACTGTAATTTTTACCTGTTTGGCATGGTGACGTAACGTCTCCTTTACACTGGTATTCAGATCTCTTTTTCACCTCTTTGTAGAAGCTACACCTTTAGATCTTTATTGAATATGCCTGTACTACCATTGTACACCTAGATTTATATAGTTTCTCTCCTTTTTTCCTTGCAGATTATTATGAGGGGTTCCTATATTTTCAGTGGGGTTTAAGCCTGGGCCTGGGCCTGGGTCTGGGTCTGGGCCTGGGCCTGGGCCTCCAGCTTGTTTTGACTGCCAATGTAGCCATCTCTCTTTTTTATGAATAAATAAAATGATCCCCTGTTTTATTTCACTGTCTGCCATTTGCGTGACCCTTCCCTTGTGGAATTGCTCACAATTATTAATAAACAACACTAGACATTTCGCTATATAAACCCAGCACCATCCAACAGCACAATAAATCCACCTCACACAAATACAGATGGCCTATATGTAATGTGAATAACCAAATTGTTTGTATGGCTGCGATGAAACGCTAAGTAAGTAATTATGCAGACTAGGAGGTGACAGAATGGATGTTTATCCAGACTGTGCTTGTCCCACAGACATCCCTTTAACATGTAAACAGCGGTCAGATATAGAACAGTGTATATATAGCCTGAGAATCTTCTCTGATGCAGCCACCACACGCGTCATGCTAGGTACGGTATAAGATTACTGATGAGTGACTGGTTTTTGCTAAAAGTTGTATTCGGTGTCATTAGACGAGGGAATTGTTTGCCTCGTTCTCTCAGAGCCATTTCAGTGCTGTTTGTCTGCAGATAGGCCGTCATATGCCTTTTGCGCTTCATTATGGGGTATTGTGTTAATAGTTTTTTTAATTAAATATGAAGCAGCAATAATGAAAAAGTGACGAGGTCTGAAGTTTTGGAGGTTCTTAGGTGCGCCCGATCGACTGTTACTGCCACTCTGCTGTCAGTAACAATAAGAATCCTGCGACATCTCGCACTTGCCTTCCCTCTTTATCTTCATATGTCCTCATTTAAAAGCTGCTGTGTTGGTTTCATCATGGCAGAGGTTTTGTCTCCGATTGGGCCATAACAGAGAGAAAAAACAGGGAAATTAGTTGTTGTGCCTGATTAACATCTGGCAGTCGGCATTTAACGAGTGTAGCAAGGCAAAGAAAACGAGGGTTTTAGTATTATAACTGTTTTTTACTTGTGTTTTAGTATTGGAGCAGTGGTGTAAATAGACAGGATATCTCTAAACAGTTCCTCTCCTGTTCTCTTCTCATTTATTGCACACCAGATGGTGTAAGAAGGATTCTCTGGAAAAAGATATGATAGCAGAGGTGCTAACTGAGAAGTTGAGGCCTGGGTTCCAAGGGGACGTTCATTCCAGTAATTTGAAAGTCTGCTCTGTTGTTTTTGTGTGCGTTTAGTTCTTTATAAACATATGTCAGTGGGCTAACTGCTCCCAAGTGTGAATGAGGACATTGGATGCTCTTTGTGTTTGAATCCCCTCTAGACCCTGACTGCTTTCTGTACTCAGTATGTCTTTCAGCGTCACGTACATAACACTACAAAAACATTGTAATGTGTAATATCCACTGGCCAGCTGCTGTAGTTCTTGGAAAGTTCTGGTCATTGCTGGAAGTTCAATCTTTCAGCATGTTGATGTGCGAGCAGCTATGCTATTCACAGAATTTGGAAGGAAGTTTCCTGTGTTGAGCAAATATGACATCTGGCTGGAGTAGTTCAGAGGCAGTGTCACTGGATAGCAGGACGAAAAAAACCTGGATAGTTGAGAGTTTTTGTTCGGGACAGAGAGGTTACATGGGCCATGGAAGACCTACGATAAGCGAATAGAAATACTAAACACCCAGTGACCAGAATCAGTGTCACTTTTTTCTTTTTTCTCCACATTTTTCTGCGCCTCGCGCTGCAGTGTGTTTAACAAGAGCTACAAGTGAGAGGCGACTGAGGAGAGCAGAAGTGTGACAAATAGCAGCAGATCATGCAGAAAATGTGCAATGCTAAACATCAGTTCCTGCACATGGGAGAAATGGTGTGTTTGTGCAGTGTTTGCTGTCCAAGGAGTTCTGGTGGTGAAGTTAAAAAAAAAAAAAAAGCAGGGTCGCTCTCACATCTGGGGACTTGGAATTGAATACATGGCTTCCTTTTCACAGTTTAAAAAAATTATGTTGAGGAGGGCAGAAAATCTTGCTGGGGTTTTGAGTTTCTTTTGATGTGTCCTGATGGCGATTATGAAATCCAATAAAAACTAATTAGGAAATTAGGAGGCAGATCAATAAGGTTTGCTCTGGTGGAGCATGCTGTTTGTGTGCGCTTGTGTGTGTGTGTGTGTGTGTGTGTGTGTGTGTGTGTGTGTGTGTGTGTGTGTGGCGGTCAGTTTCTTGCCGACCCCTTTCTGCCCAGGGAGTGTGTTACAGCTCTGACCCGGCCAAAGCAATTGTTACTGATACTCCTCTGTGGATTCAGTTTGCTCTCCCCTCATATGGCTGTAATTTATATTTTGTTGACTGCCGCTTTCTTCGTCCATGGGTAATCTGAGTCTATGGGTTCTCATTTTTGCTAATTCCATCCTTCTAATGTTACACCTAATGTACCCTGAACCCTCTTTATTGCTCCAGCTTTGCTTTACTTACTTACTTTATTTATTTAGAGTTGGTTTGACCACCACGAAAACAAGTGACGTAGTGGTGTTGCACTGACAGGAATGTGATGGAGGGTTGTATGAGGTTTCTGTCTCGCCCTTGTCTTGAAAGATGGATGGCCGTGTCCAGAGTCTGTACAGACGATGTGTAATCTTGAATTTTAC
Source organism: Chaetodon auriga (assembly GCF_051107435.1). Taxonomy (NCBI): domain Eukaryota; kingdom Metazoa; phylum Chordata; class Actinopteri; order Chaetodontiformes; family Chaetodontidae; genus Chaetodon; species Chaetodon auriga. The sequence goes on along the minus strand of NC_135083.1, from coordinate 11,272,026 downwards.
ACTTTCAGCACTTCGACAAAAGCGAGCAAAAATAGTTGAATATTCATGAAATTAATATCTCTGTTTATGATAACCCTCCAAACTCAACAACACAGAAAGTATATCACAGGCCTTTTCATTTCAAGACGTAGAGTGAGACAGAGGAGTAAGACCAAGGCCAATTGGGACATGAAAACAACCAGGTTTCTTCTGGGAATGGGGTTGAAGGGTGTGGTGATGTTGGAGTCGGGGTTTAGTTTGGAGGTGTATCAGTGAGAGGTGGGTTCAAGCATGGGCCTGGAGGATAACAAATGAGTTGCCAGGCCAGGCCAGGCCAGGCCAAGAGGATCGCAGGGTGTATTGGACAGTACCGACCCCTCCCCGCTTCTCTCTCCCACAGCCCGGTCCTCTCCTTGGCCCTACTTGCCGCCCACCCGTCGGTATGGAAACGGGGCCTTATTTAGCGGCCGGACTCGTCCGTGTCCGTGGATGGCGATTTGTCCTTGTCTAATTACGGCTGCTGGCTGCTGCCCGTGTGCACATGACTAATGGAGTGGCTGGGGACGGGGAGGGGCGAGGTTGGGTGCAGGGGGAGGCAGCGGGGGAGGAGGAAGCAGTGGACGAGCAGACCGGCGGCTGGTGATTTGTGGACCAGGCACTCTGTCATTGCCCTGGACCCATTTGTCTTCAAGAGGAGTTGGGAAGAAGAGGGGTGGAGATGGAGGGGATGGTGGTGGTGGCGGTGGGGGCTTCAGGGCAGAAAATGGTTTACAATGACTCCCATTTTCCAGCACTTTCATCCTTGGCCACAACAGTGTGCGTGGTTTGCCAGGATGGGATGGACTGGGCGGCTGACGTGATGTAGGGTATGACAGAAACCTTGACAGCTCGCCGCTGCGATTTCTTTTTAGGGGGTTGGCTTGATGGCCACCCTCCCTCTCCCCTGAGAGCAAGCCTTATCTGTTTTCTCCCTGTCATGTGGCGAGAGCAGAGGCTCTGTAGATTCAATGCTCTGCTGTCTGGACTCTAGCTTGGAGACCAATTTTATCTCACATGTCTCCAACTCTGCACATACATCACCCACAGCTTAGACTTTGGCTGTTGTGTTTGCTTTTTTATGTCACCATTCAGTGCTCCGCATGTGCAATTCATCTGGAGCTCGTAGTGATTATAAATGGCCAATAATGTTAAAATAGTACTAAAAAAAGTCCCATTTGGTAGTCATTATTCAGACGTGTAGCAAAGTACATTTTAGGTACATTTTGGAGCAGCTCCTTGTACTGGCCTTAGTTGTGCATTTTCCTCCTGCTATGTGCATCTTGCAGAGGCCACCTGCGTCCCTTTTCCACCTGGGGTCCTTATTAGACCCGAGCTTAGGTTTCTTCAGCCGCACAGACAGGAAAGAACAGCAGTAGGGCAGGAACTACTAACTCTGTATTGATTTTACACAGTTTTTTTCTCTGCCCTCCTTTGCTCTTTCTCCAGGTCTTTTTAAGTAAATAAACACCAGATTTGTCATGTTTGTCCAGGGAGAGGAGAAGGTCGATGGAGGGGAGAGGAGGTGCTAGAGAGAGGCCAGGCCCAGGCCTCGCACTGGGTCAGCCATGATTCATTCTGCCATCTCATGGATGGAGGGATTCGGGTAGGATTGTTGAAGGGTGCCTGTGGAGCCTCTCTCTGACCTCCCTCGCTCCTGTCCCTCCCCTAATGCTCCTGGGCAGCCCCGGTCCTAAATCACGGGCTGTCAGTGTGTTGGCAGAACAATGGTGCAGGGTCTTCTGCTCCATCTCAGGCTCCAGCAGACTGGACATGGTTTCCTCCATCGTTAGTGTGAGCTCGTACCCTCTCTGGTCCTTCCTGGCCCCTCAGCCCCACAGGGCCCAAAGGAGGCTTGGGGTTAGGCTTAGCCTGATGGTCTGATTAGTTGCTGGGCCTGAGGGCCACTGGTATGGGGGAGTAAGGAATGTTGCCTCATGGATATTATATCTTGTGTCTTTGCTTGCTCTATATGCAAACCGATTACTCTGGTTAAGAGATGTAACTGAGACCGAGACATTTGTTGGCTTTTTGTATAACAAACAAATAAATTGTTATTTATACCATGAGGAGTGATGAAGAACATCAGCAGCGGTTTGACTAATTAACAGTTTGATTCATCGACTGACGTTTTATTGTCAATTTGTATTGTAAACTCCAAGAATGATAATTGTTTAACAGTTAAGTAATTTATTTAGAATTAATAAACCGTTGCTGTTTACAGCTTCTCAGAATGTGACTACCTGCTGCTTTTCTCTTTTTTATCATTGTATACTGAATATTTGGGTGATGTACAGTTTACTGGACAGAACAAGTAATTTGAAGATGTCAACTTAGGCTCTGGGAAATTGTGATATATTGTACTTTGGACTAAAAGTTTTCTATTATTTTTAAAAGTAATGAGCAGCTTAATCAACAAAGAAAGTAATGATTAGTGGCAAACCTAAATGAAACCTATTTCACTGAACTATCTCCATCACAGCATCTCTCTTTTAACCTTTCCCCTTTTGTCTCAACTGGTTTCTCCAACTTCCCGATGTGGCCTCCTCCTTTTACTGTTCAAAGTCAAGAGTCCGAGGTCAATCTATCAAATCTCCTAACTGAGGGTCGATCAATATGTCAGCAGCCCAACACTCCCTCAGCAGTTATGATGATGTTCGTGGTCCTGCGCCTGCCTCGGCTGCTGTTACTGCCGCTACAGCGCGCTGAGCAGGGGATCGAACCCAGCCTGTCAGGGGGCCTGACGGAAAGCATGAATCACTATTACTGGAGCTGCTGTTTGCTCCCGGGTGCTCGGCAGACATGTGCAAACTCTGATGCACCGTAACTAGTGTACCAGCCCGGACCACACACACACACACACACACACACACACACACACACACACACACACTTATGCACGCACATACCTAGGTTATTTATAACAAAAAACTTCATATCCTGGAATGTGAAGGTGATTTAATCACACACAGACACACAATCAGTCACCCACGCTTATACATACACACGGCTAAATGTGCATACTTTATTACTCAATTGACTGTCAGTTGGTATTTGACCCATTAGCTCCTGGAACCTGATCCAGCCTGCCCACCACCTCTGGACTTGTTAGCCCCGGTGTGAGCTCAGTTCAGCAGGCCTGGAAGGGCTCCGGTTACCCCTCTAATCTCATTGGAACGCTTTAGCTATGGCTAGCGGATGCCTACATGTCCGACAAACAGCCCACATACTAATAGCACCATGCTTCGTGTTTACGGTTTTGCGTGTGTGTTCATGCACGTGCACAAAACAATTCTTCTATGGATCTGTTACTGAATAGTGAGCGCAGGGCGAGGGGATGTGATGTTGAAAAATGGTTTGTGTGCGTGTGTGCGCAAGCAGTGTGTTTGTGTGTAGAAATAATATTCTAGTTTACAGGATGCAATTTCCCCTTAATATGCCCATCCTAATGTAATTTGGCGTCTATGGAGTGTCTGTGTGCTGGGCTGGGCTGGTGTGTGTTTCTGCTGACTGCTCCTGTTTTGTGTTTATATGGATGAGTGGCTCTCTGGGAGAGCATTATGCATCCTTTTCAGCATTTAAAGATTATGTGCATGGTGGCGGCAGAAGCATTAGACAAACAAGGAAATATGTCTTTGATTAAAATATCTTTTATCTCTTTATTGATTAAAAGGCTTCGTTTGGTAATAGAATGTCTCTGCCCCTCCCCTCTGGGCCTTTCTTTGCTTTCTTGTGCTTTCTTTTTTTTCTCTTCCCCCTCTACAGCTAAGGATAAAAGAAAGTGGATGTTTTACTGTAAGGATTTTACTTATATAGCTAAACTAAAAAATGTATGTAACCTGTGTGTGAAAGCAGTTGTAGTAATTTGCAAATAATTACATGCAATGACATGAATTAGTAATTGAGTTTTAATTTTTATTTGTGAAAGGTAAATTAGATGACGGCAATTTACGTAACATCCATACTGTGTCACACATTCAGAACCAGGACAGCCCTTCTTGGTCTTTCTCTGTTTGCTCTCGAGCACTCACACTGGAGGATAAATTGGAGCTGGTTGCTGAAGGAAGAAGGGTCAGTCTCCAAGTTCTCTTACATGATCCCACAAGATGTTGAATTACAAGGTCAATTTTCCCCCTAATTGTTTATGACTGTCTGTTTTTTTTTTTTATTGCTTCACTACATTTTCTGTCCTTTCATTCCTCAGAAAGTTACACAAAGAAAAATGGGAGTAATGTTCACTGTTGAATTATTTTGCAAAAGCATACGCAATAATTAGCCCTGCAATTACTACTGAAACGATTACTTGATTGATCAATTAGTTGATCAGAAGGAAAATAATCCTTTGTACGCTTAAGCCTCAGATAATAATTTATCTTGTAAATGCTGTGTACTATACCTTTTAGGGTTATAGTTTCAGAAAAGTTTGATACTGTGCTTATTTTCTCATTTTTCTGTTTTCCACCTTATAGTCCTTTTTTTTTTTTTTTGTTTTTTACATTTAAAAAATCTTCCAGACATCAAACTTCTGAACCACATTTTCCACTTGGCCAATACTTGATTAATTATTTACTTCTGAATTGAGTTACTGGAATTTTCCTTTTTCCACTACTATGTGCACCTTGTAAGTGGAAAAAGTTGGCCCAGAATACTTTTTGAACCTTGGCTTCCCTGAGGGGTCACATGTGACAGCGGGATGACAGACACATTTACTCAGACACAGTGAACGTCCAGCCTACAATGGCTTGATATTCTCCAGTGGCTTCTAGACGTCAGGGTCAAGCCCTGTCTGTACCTCATTAGTCAGGTCATGAGACAAGCTGGGTGAGAGGCCAGATCATGTCCTTAAGTCAGAGCATGTTTATCTCTGTCCCTCTGAACACCTTACTGTCAAGTTTTTTTTTTGTCCCTCCGCTGGTGACAAAGAGAGACAGAGGAAGAAGAGTAAGTGTAATTCAGTGTGTGTGTGTGTGTGTGTGTGTCTTGTGTGCTTGATGGTGAGATACTGAGCTCAGGCTGAATGAGAACAGATGGAGATGTGCTCTTTAATTAACCCTGCAAAATCACAGGACTGAAAACAGGCCTCGGTCCGTGAATAACACCCAGCACTTCCAGGGTGTGTGTAAGGTGCAATGTTAGTGTATATGACGTGTGTGTGTGTGTGTGTGTGTGTGTGTGTGTGTGTGTGTGTGTGTGTGTGTGTGTGCGTGTGTGTGTGTGTGCGTGCGCGTGCGCGTGCGTGTGTGGAGTCTGCTGTGGAGTAGCCGGAGCATCGACCCGTTCCCCCATCCCCCTTCCCTAGAGCGGGGCGTTTTATTTCTCATTAGCGGGCAGCAAACTGCTGGGGGATGAAATTTGCTAACAGGAATTAAAAGTGCATTAACACATCTGAGAGATTCATTTCTGCTAATAGTTTTATTAGTGCTGTGACCTTTCAGTTCATTAGAGGACTGCAGGAGAAGGGAGGGGTGGAGAGAGGGAGAAAAGGGTGGATAAGAGGGTCTTCGGGGCTCAGTGTACTTGGGCAGACCTTTGGAAGCAGATGTAATCACAAAATGGACATAATAGCGGCAAATGACTTCACTTGTGAAGCTTTTTTGATTTGTTGGCTGTGATTGTCTTTTCAAGACTCACATACAGTCGTCCACATCATTCTCCTCGAAAAGGTGTGACCTCTGTCTTCTTTCATGAGATGATAATGATGCAAAAGTGCCGACCACCTGATCTTCCAGCAACTGTTTTAAGGTGCCAACTCGCAGCCCGCTGCTCACCTCCCTCCACTCAATTACCAGAATTTATAACACAATGTTTTTCAGGTCTGTTAGCGCTTGAGTGTATCACTTATCCAGCCGGTTAATTGTTTATGAACTGTGCCCTCCCCCTCTCTCAAATGAAGTGAGAGAACCAAGAAAAGAGCAGTGAGTGTGACAAGAATGGCATTTGGTGCAGGGGAATGGGTTAGAATAGTCAACAGTGTTTTAAATATAAAGTCGACTAATCAAATGCAGCAGTCACTAACAGTGTCCTTCTTCGATGCCACAGATAGACCTTGAGATAGTGTTTGAATTTACCTTACCAGGGAGGGCAGCTAAAAGGGAATTAATGTTGTTTTCTTTCTGTTTTATTGGAAAGCAAGTGAGACAAGTTACAGTGCAATTTGCTTTCCCCTGTTCCCTATAATTAGCACCTTACAGAAATGAAATAACATTGACGAGAAGGTCAATAATCCTGATCTATAGCGAAATTAATCCTGCTATCGACACAACAAGCAAACAATACAATTAAGAGCAGAGGGAGGAGAGAGCGGAAAAAAGAAAATACAAGGAAAGGAGCAGGTCTGAGGAATAGGATGTGTTTTATCTCCAGGGTTCACTGTGCAGAAATCCTATGAAGGTTTCTAATTAATTCATCCATTGTTAATGAAGGCAAAGCGAGGAACCAGGGATTATACATGAGGAGAGGAAGCAACACAATTAGAGATACCAGCCTAATGATTGCTTTTTTAACTTGCTGTTGTTTCTCCCTGGTACTTCGTTGGCTTGCTGGGATACATTTATTGGCCATTTTAAAATGAGCTTAGCCTCTTCTGCGTGCCACCATACGGAAAGACATCTAGTAAAGTGGTCAAGTTAAAGTTTAGTTTTAAGTAACTTTCAGCAACGTTTGGCCTTGAGTCAGTACTCACTGCACAGCAAAGTTGGAAAAATGTAAATATGCAAACTCATCATCAGCCGATATTTCTCATGATCTCTGCTCACAGAATACATTAGCAGGTGTAAAAGAGACAGTTTGTTCTTGTAATATATATAACATGATAACTCATGCATTGGCTAATGTTTGACCAACTATACACAGCTGTGGTGACAGAAGTGCAAGCGGAGCTGCCGAGAAGGCTCTGCACGCTCCTCATGCTGGGTCTGACGGCATTCCCAGGAAGTCTCTCATAGATGTAAATTGCTCATCTCATAGCCAGCTGCAAAAAAAACATAATGCTGAACTCCTCAAGGAGGAGGAAGCTTTTTACCTTTTGTGCTCTCTGAATGCCCACGCTGCAGAGAAATCTCATGTTTGGCCATGCAGACACACAGTGTTCTTCCACTGAAGTCGTAAAAGACATGTTAATTTACAGGGATCAGAGATGCCTCCCCTGTGATCGTCAAATAGGCCAGTCTCCATGCTGAACGGAGGCTGTTGATTCCTTTTTCAACAGTATTTCAAACAGAAGAGAGCATAAGACAACCGTAAAACATGATATACATATCCAAATAACAGCTTCCTGTTGGCAGTGTTGAAGGAATGGACCCTTAAGAGCGAGCTTGGATCTTAGTAGCGTTACCCATACATCTGCAAAATACTGTAACAGGATGCTCTGTCCTGTCAGGCCATAGCAGACAATCCAATGCCACTGACAGAAGGGGCATGGTGCTGTTTCCAGCTGAGTAGTTTTAACTGGCGTTTGGACTGGCCTGGGGATCCAGAGGGGAGCAGAGGCCGAGCGCGGTGGGCTGCCGGAAGGATGGTGCATCTGAGCGTCGGAGGGTGAAGAAGGATTGCCTTTCAAGAATTACGAGCCATTAAATCAGAGCCTGGAAATCTCAAGGTTCCCCAAGACTGCTGCACAAGGAATCTGGGCTGGAGAAATATTGTTTATGGTTTAAAAGGCCTGGCGATGGATTTATAAAAGAAACATTCATCATTGCAGGAAAACGGAACAAAACATTCCGGAAATAAATACTCACTCTATAGGTATACTTGTCACCCAGACAGCACAATAACAAGTGAATTGGGAGGGAGATCCTTCATTTGCTGGCAGCTGGCCCCCAAACCTGCTCTGTGTGAGTCTGCGTGTGCTTAGGCACACAGTGGTTCTGTGAAAACATTATATTGCATGATGAGGCAGATTAGTGTTTTTGATCTAAATGTGTCTAAATGTTTTTCATTTGCATGTGATAGAACGTTATGAAAGAATACTTTGATAAATAGATGATTTACACCCCAAAGTTTTATCCTGACGGTTTTTTGTAAATTGTTTTACTCCACATTACATACGCTAAAAAGTATTTTTCCATTAATTCTCACTTCATGTGCCGATATAAGTGAGTCCTCCAGGAAACATCATTAACAGTATTGATTATCTCTGGCTAACCCGTCCCTGGAATAGAAAAATATGGCTTTAGTGAAGTAGCATTTTACAGGAAGGTGATGGGTTTTGGTCAGTGATGTGACCTTGAGACAGTATGAAAAATCGATGCTGTGGTCTCAGTGCTGTCTGGTACAAGAGCTGCACTGAACAGGTAAATACACTGTTGTATGTTGATCCCCAGCAGTCCAGAAGCAGCAGCAGCAGCAGCAGTAGTGGTAGTAATAGTAGTAGTAGTCGTTGGTGTTCGTATCGGTGTTGCATTCTGCATCATACAGTATTTTGATGATCCACTCTGCCCAGTACTCTTTCTTGTAGAACTTTACTCATTAGAGCTACAACTGACAGTTATTTAACTACACATTAATCTGTCAATTGTTTCCTTGATTGATCATTGGTATATGAACTGAAAATAAAATCGTCAGCAATATAGCTGCAACAATTAATCGATTAGTTTTGCTGAACTATATTTTGATAATTGATTAATCGGCTTGAGTAATTTTTGAAGAAAAAAAAAAAGTCAAAATTCTCTGATTCCAGCATTGTAAATGTCTATTTTCTGGTTTCTTCACTCTCCATGACAGTAAACTAAATTTATTTGCCTTTGACGACGTCATCTTGGGCTTTGGGAAACACTGACCAACGTTTTACACCATTTTCTGACATTTTATAGGCCAAACAATTAATCAGTTAATCGACATAATAATCAATAAATTAATCAGCAATGAAAATGACTGTTGCAGCCCTAGTAAACAAAATTAAGAGTATACAGCCCCGCTGGTGCCTTTGTGAGGCTTTACTTTTAACCTGATGGTGGTGCTCGATGAAAAGTCAGGGGAACACTAAAGTTATTACAGTTCATCCTGAGTGAGACATGAACGTCTGTATTCAATTTCATGATGATCCATCCGTTAGTTGAGGAGGTGTTTTACTCCAAATGTGAAGCTCATGGTGGTGCAACAGGAAAGGCCTGGGAGCACCAGAGCCATGAGGATTCATCAAAAAGTGCTTATTGTTTTAAAGTTTGCACATTGTTTAAATGTAAGAATCGCATATTTGAAAAGTAAAGCTTTACTTACAGTGATGTTATTTGCATGCAATGTTTCACCTTCAAAACAAAACAAGATGGCCACTGCACCTCTGCTAGATGTAATATTTGAAATAAAGGTGTTTCCTTTTTGATCACCTTATTTTACACACTGATTTATTATAGCAACGTCCTCACGGACACCCTGAGGGATAGCATGGGCTGTGGCCAGGAATTTTGTGAAAGGATTGATTGATGAATCTATAAGATAATGTATATTGACTGATATTGATGAGTGAGGATTTGATCAGTGCCTCACTCTTATACACACTTTTCCTCTTGGGGATTTGTGACTCGGGGAAAGTGTCTGTAGAATGAAAATGAGAATACAGGAAGGAATAGAGCTAAAGAGCAGATGACAATGATGGAGTGGTGTGGCAGGAAAAAGAAGCGTGGGAGAATCCACCATTTGAACTACACGTGTAAGTGTGTGTTGTTAGGGCAGCATATGTGGGTGTAGAGATAAGTGTGTGAGGCCTCATGCAGACGTGAAGGAGTATGTAAGTATGTATGTGTCTCATGTCCAGGAAGGCAAGGTGATGACAGTCAGCGGGCAGACGTGTGTATATGTCAGCCCTGGTGTGTCTGTGTGTGTCTGATGGATGGGCTGGCAGGGCAAGGCCGCAGATAAGAGTGCAAACAAACTGGCTAATAAATGAGAGCGGCAGAAGAGCAGTGATGGGACCCACTACCAGGCTCCTGATGCATGCCGACCAGCACCGGCAGCCATTTGTATTAGAGAAATGAGGAAGCTGTCAGTGGGATGAAGAGACAATGTTCATCCTAAAGATGAGAAAGGTCTCTCTCCCTTTATTTTTTTACTCCCTCTGTCTCTCTCTGGCTCTCTTGGCTTCACACACACATGCACACACTTGCACTGTTGATTTCAGCTCAGCAGGGAACTAATCAGAGCGAGGTAGGGTGCTAATGTAGGCCATAATGAGTGGAGCTCTCAGTGACACATCACACACCAGTAGCTCTGTTTGGGGAAAGCACAGTGGTGGAGCTGCTGCTCATACCGCACACACACACACACACACACACACACACACACACACACACACACACACACACACACACACACACACACACACACACTCACTCAGATCCAAGTGCAGGTGTAAATCCCAGCTTGGTGTCACCTGGGTACAATAACTTCACAACAAACCTGACAAGGAAGAAAGTAAGAGGGGAGGAGAAGGTGAGAGACAAGTTATGGTTGATGAAGTTGAAGTGAGCAGAACTGGGGAGTTAAATATATTTACTTGTGTATGATATCATTTTATTATTATTTGTTTGTCCTTTTGCCTCTATTCAATTGTGTAGCTGAGGAGAGTCAGAAGAGGGCGCAAAGAGAAGGAATGACAGCAAAGGGCCCCAGATTAGAATCAAATACAGGCCCCTGCATATCCAGCTGCTGAACTTGCTCCTTACTGTTCAGATTAAGATTTTACATTCAAAACGTGAGCTGAATAGAATACACCAGATTGCTGTCGATTAAACTACCTTTGAGAATATGAAGTCAGATGTAGCACCACCTGAACCGTCCACAATATCAAAATAGTGTCCATACAGTAGGAAGTCACTGAATTAACTCTATTAGAAACTTGTTGAATATTTAAATGCTGGACTTTCAGTTTTAATAGTGTGTTCATCAACTGTGGTATGGCTACTTAAATGAAGGATTCACTGGTTGGATGAGAGAAAGTAAGAGAAGAGGTGAAAGAAGGCAAACCTGTGCTGCTGAGAGGACGCTCCAGGACAAACTCTTTGCGTACATGCACTTGTGTTTGCTATTGGTTTGTTATTTGCGTTTGTGCTAAATCTGGGTGCACAATCGTTCACCGCTGTGACGGCCAGTGTTCTCTGTGCCACCCAGACACTATGTACACACTACACTCTAAGTACAGCCTGGCAAGGCAATGGGGCCAGGCTGCATGTGCGTGCTTTATTTATTTATTTGGTGTGTGTATGTGTGTGTCTCACAGCATAGGGCTACAGCTGGAGGAAGAGGAATTTGGGCCTGCACCTGCATGGGGATAATTAATGTGGATGGAGTGGTACCTAAATAAATCAGTGCCTCTCTCAGCCTCAACAGGACTTTTCTGTTTAGGGTCAAAATCTTCCCACTCTGCACTGGATTAATCATGCCTGCAAGCAGAGACGAGGTACAGGCGGCAGGGACACAAGCTGTAGTCGTGGGGGTATGTGTGTTTGTTTCGTTTGTGTGTCTGCGCCTTCGTGTGCCCTCTCGCAGAGAAGCTGCGAGGCTATTTCTTTCCCCTCCACACCTCCACCCTCAGCATTGTAATCTCTTAGAGGACAAACAAAACAAGAGAAAGTCATAATTTTCACAGTTGTATAATTAGCCCCACCCTCTTCGCTACAGTGATGAATAGGTGAACCTTTTGTTTGCATTTGTCATGCTGCGGTGGCATTGTCACAGATGTGAGAACATGTGATGCAGAGGGTGCAGGGGTCAATGTATGCAGGGATGGATGTGGATGCAGGCTTATGATGAGATGTTTCTCTGTGTGTTTTGGGCCTCTGGCAGTTTGCTATCCCTCTCATTCTTCTCACATATAGTTTCACTAAAGCCTGTCCCCAGTCTACAGAGTGCTTATCTCCACCTCTCGCTGCAATCTCTGACAGCAGGTCTGCTGTTGTAGTCCGGTGCAGATCTATGTCCTACTCTGTCCACTCCTATCTCCCAGACTGATAGCCTCTGATTGATCTCATCACTTCCCTCATTTATTATTCATGCTACCTTTCATGTCCTGATGGAGGAAGGGCAAAAAGTGGAAAGGAGACACTACCTGTTTGCTGGGACCTGTGTTTGGCTTGTAGGCAGAGAAACAAGCAGACTCACAATTAGGAAGTTTTTTTTGTTTGTTTTTTGCCTACTGACTCATCCAGCCCTAAACATGCGTTCGTAGATTGCCCCAACCAGATTGATCTGTAATGAAATGGAATAGCTTTGGAATTGGCGCCCCATGGGAGAACACAGAGATGGGCACAGGGACAGAGAGACATGTACTTACGGCTGTTTGGGGAGGAAATTAATGGTGCATTTTTTGTTTTTATAATGTGATTTAATGATGCAATTCGTCTAATAAAAAGAACATTTTTTAACATTTACACATTCATTTACACATTCCCTCCTTCACAGAGGGAAACCCAGTGGGCCAATACAAACATCTCACTCCTCTCACCCACTCAGAGCGCTGCAGGCCTTTTTATTGCATTGTGATGGATGATTTCAGTTTGGCATTTTTCACCACCGTGCAACATCCAAATACACCCCCTCCCCATCTGAGTGCATAAGGAGGCCATCCTATATTCACAAAGCCGACATCTAATGCATATTGAGTGTGTTTTGTAAAGGATCATTTGATTGTCTTGTAAATGAAGCTTTGCCTCTCAGCTGCTAATTTAGCCACATTCCATCTCATTACAGAGGAGAGGGAGTACAAGCAGCAGAGGCATTCTCTGAGAAATGAACCCTTCTTTCCCTTCCTCTCCTCAAACAGCCAGCACTGCTGCTCATATGCCAACAGTTTGAATAATCTCAGATCATTGGGAGGTAGAGTGCTACAGTAATACAACAAAGTTGGAGGGATGAAAACGAAAGGCAGTCTTCCCCTTAGATCGTCTGGCTCTTTCTCTACCTTTCTCGTTTCCTCCCACCCCTCATGTTCAACCCCCTCCCCTCCACCTTCCGACCCTGTGTCCCTCTATCTCTTTAGAGGATGTGCAAGTGTATCTGGTTTCCTGAAGCGTTTAGCACCTTAGCCACAAAACCCGGACAGGAAGTCCACTCTATTTGCAATGTATCAATTGCTCTGAACAACACTCCTCTTACCTCCACCTCCCTTCAATCGGCAGCTGGCTCAGCACACACTTCTCACATACCTTCGCTCAGTCAAATCTGCAAATGTGCACAAGGATTTTTTCCCTGCAACATTTAGTACTGTGAATATGCTGTAATCAAGCATGCAGTCTTCATCAGCACTAGCACCTTGAACTGTATGTACAAATGCATCCCTTTGTGCGCGCACGCACACACACACGCACAGAATCTGACCTTGGCTCCAGTTAGTCCTGGGGTTCATCCTCCGGCCAAGCTGGCAAGTCAAATGGGTCCAGCAGCCAAGACGGGCCGCTGCAAGGCTGCTGTCATCTGTTACACAGAAGACACACAGAGGAACCAAAGCAGACACAGTGCAGAGAATGAGAGAAATAAAGCTTTAAAGCATAAGAATACAGAGAAGAAATGCAGACAGCAGAGTATAGGCTTTGTGTTTGTCTTTATTTGCGTATGTTTGAGTGTAAATGCAGGTGTGCACCACCGTTTCTTGCATGTTAGCACAAATGTTTGCATCTGTGTGCGTGCAAGTGTGCGTATAGGACTTCACGCATGTATACAAGCAAATGTACGTCTGTGCGTGTGTGTGAGAGAGCAGGGGTAAGCGCCTGAGGTGATGCCTTTTGAAAGGCACTTTAGAAATTAAAGCAATGCCACTGTTCTGTAATGGGGCTTAAATGATCCAGAAAACACAAGATATATTGAGCATTTAATGAAACACACAGCACACTCCTTAATTCTGCTCTCAGCTTCAGCAACGTGTCTTCCAAACCTGGAACCTCACACACATATACAGACACATGCACACATTTTTAACACATTTGTTTTAATTAATTATCCACTTTTCTCATGCTTTATTTTATGCCATTACATAAGCATCTCCATAACTGCTTTGTCAAATTTTTCTACACTGTAAAGTGTAATAACAATAATTATAATAATAGGATTAAATTATTCTGTGCTAGTACCAATGACACTGACACATTACTTTTTTTTATTATTAATTTACAAACATTTGAAATGTCTACACACAATCACTTGACCAGAACTTTGACAAAATAAAATCCTCTAAAAAATGGCAAGCTTTTGTTACATGACAGTTTTTATGCATTTTGATCCAAAAGAGTATTGTGTTTTAATACCCAGCCCTAGTTCTAGAATTATTATTATATTATTATATCATAAAGCATTCATTGAAAATGCACTGAATGCTCTGCTCAGCGGTGGTCTTGAGTGGTCCGTGACAGTGTTAGTTGAATTCAGAAATCTACCCTCCTCATACGTTTTAACTATAGAGAGCAGAGAAGCAGTCACTTTCTTCCTCATTGTCTGTGAATGTCCTTTGTGGTTTGGCCATACATTAATAATGTAAAGGTAATGATCTCTAGACTAAAGGCCCTGTCCTGTCTCGTCTCCCCCTCTTCTCCACCCACCCCCCCACCCGTTCGTCCATCCCCCCACGTCTGTCTGTAGAGAAGAGGGTCGGGCAGAAAAGAAAACGCTGGCCAAAGAGGGTGAGTCAAAGAAACAGGAATTCCTGTATGTGCTGCAGAAACAACGCAGGCACCGTTTGCTTCATTGATTTCTTGAGAAAAAGGGGAAGGAAGCAAATAGTCATTCTGAGAAAACATCTCTTCTCTGCCTTTCCCCTCTCCCTTTCCTTTGCTTCTGAAGTTTGGTCTCACGGAATGATGGATGAGGAACTTGCACTGTGGCCTCCGATGTCCTCTCCTCTTCCTCTCTCCTTATCCTGCTCCTCTTCCTCCTTCAGACACACACACACACACTCACACACACGCACACACACTCAGATGCACAGTGTTAGCGAGTGATGGATGGGGAGCTGGCAGTGTGGCAGTAATAGTAGACACCCAGAACTACACTGCCACTTATTCATTTGTCTCCGTATTCACGTCTTTATTTATACGTCTGTCCCCATACAAACATCCAAATATAGATATACATAATGAAAAATCAAGCTATTCTTACAAATCGTCTGAAAGTCACAGGTTCAAGTCTGAACTGAAATGCGTATATGGGCCTTATCATGCATAACGCACATGGATACAAATGTTATTACATTTTTAGTCTCTTCAGAGATGTGGTATGTAATTATTAGAAGTTGCTGCATGATTAGATGATTTAGACATAACCTAATTTAATTAAGATCAGGTTTGTGTCCCGAGTTTGACTCAGTACCTGAAACTCAGCGTTTGGAGCACACATCTCCGTTCTCCGAATTCAGGTTTTGAAGAATGTCAGACGTGCAGGAATGATGGACAGCAGGCCGCTTACACAACATTACACATTATTAATCATGTTCACATTGTCTGGGGAGGGGGCAACAATAGCACAGAGATGAGAAGGAGTGGAGGAGGAGGAAGATGAAGCAAGAGGAGGAAGTGGAGGGGGGAGCGAAAGCAAAGAGGGAGGGTTAGAAAGCCACAAATAACTACCATCAATCATCAAGCAGTCAACATTTTCACATGTTAGGATGGCCTGGTATTGGCAGCAGCATGAGATCTGTGTGTGTATAGGGTGTATTGTGTCTGTGTGTGTGCATGTGTGTGTGTGTCTGCTCTGTCTTGCCCAGCCCGGACTTCTCTCCCTTTCTCACTGTCTTCGCCTCTCCTTAAACTGACGGCATAAACAACAACAGTTGAGAAATCACCCTCGTCAGCAGGAAGCTGGCAGGTGTGTTAACTCCCCCAGTACCAAATTAGGATGTGCAAGATTGCAGAAACGCCTCGGCTCTTATATCTCCCTTTTTAATCACAAACATTTACATGTGCCTGGATGGAAACACACATTAGGCTTTAGCCAGGGGTTTGCTTTGGATGGCGGACAAGGTTTCGGATCACAGTCAACCCTCCAGAACCTAACTGGGATCTTTGCCTGCTAGCCTGAGAGAAAAATCCCAGGTCAGCCTTCGTCTGGGGTGCAGTAATTTACTGAGTTATAGAAATGTTATTGCCCAAAAAATAAGTGAATGTGTTGGAAATGCATATTAAATGATCTAATTTCAGTGATGGCCTATGGACAGATGCATAAAAAGCAACCTCGCTTGCAGTTTTCTGATTTGTTGCTTTGTCAGGTCGAGTCATGCCCTCATGCTCCATCGAGGAAACATTAAGTGATCCAGTTTTCTTGTTTTTTAAGAAAGATGGGTTCTCAGAAGAAAAGTCTTAATGATATAGAAATGATACCTTCCGCGTGTTGCTGCAGTTTGACCCGCAGCCCTTTGATGTGTGATAGTGTGTGTGTGTGTGTGTGTGTGTTTGGGTTAATGTTAGGGTAAGGTTAGATTTAGGTTAAGGTTAGGGTTAGGCAAGTAGTGGTTATGGTTATGGTTGGGGTAAGTCTCCAGGAAATGAATGTAAATATGTGCAATGTGCCCAGAAATAATGGAAACCTGTATGTGTGAGTGTGTGTGTGTGTGTCAAAAACACATTTTTCTATGTTGATCATTGTGGCCTTGTGGATTATGGAAAAACAACACTAGGGGGTGCTCAAGGTTTGTCCAACCAACTGTTGAGGTTTGGTATAGCTCACATCTGCGTGTGTGTGTGTGTGTGTGTGTGTGTGTGTGTGTGTGTGCCCACGCTTTTGTGAGCATGTAGATGTGAAAGTGTTGTGCACTTGCTGTCCAGACAGCGATCCAATTCGAAGCCAGGACTCGGTCTTCCTTTTCTCCCGTTACAATCACACCACATCCTGCCACAAGACCTCTTTATCATTAACTCTGGGTCTCTGTTTATGTCACCGAATGGTCAGAGGTTAAGTTTCTTAGTTACAAAGTATTGCATGATAATAGAGTTAATAGATGAAGGTTTTTCAGGATTTGGGTCCATCACTTCATATTTAGTTACTGAATGCCGCTGAATATGAACAAACCTGCTGAGTGGACATAAGTGAATGCACTAATTGGATTTTTGAGAGATATCATTTTAGTCTTGCTTAAGCAGTTTCACAATTAGTGAGATGCACTAATTCTGTCTTTATTTTGGACTTTTTGCCCTCTCTGCTTTTGTCCCAAACAGACACACACACACACACACACACACACAGTAATTCAGGAGGTTGGGGACGTGTCTCCTCCAATTCAACACAGCAAAGGCAGTGTGTTTTAAAAAAGAAAAGAACCCTGGTTCCAGACCTATTAACTCTCTGCCAGCCGTGTTGGTTTCATTACTAAGATTAGGTTACAGAGAGTCATTCAATCATGCAGCCTTTAGCAGAAAGGCACTGTGATTTAGCTGTCCTCATAGACGCACATCATTCATGTGGAAGTTCATGTGCACATTCCTCCGATGTGGCACACTGTTTAGATGCACTGTTTCTTGTTGTTGTCTGTCTTTGTGGCATCTGATGCATTCACTTGCATTTATATTGACACACTACAAACCCTCTCGTTGACCCCCAGCTCTATTGTTGTGGGATTCGCTCCGGCTGGAAAAAATATCATATTAGGGCGATCGTAAATTAGATACATATTTTTGAAAGAAAGAACTACAAAACGGCAACATATTGAAATCTGCGTGTGCTGTGTTGTGAGGTCTTGGTGAACTGCAGTTGCATGTTTGTCTGTGTGTTTGTGGCCAGACAGTGTGGCTGGAAGAAACAGCGCCCAGGGCACGGTGGGGGAAAGGACAGTGGCATGGTACTGTGAGGCATTTCCACTCCTTCACCACTCGGTATTTGTGTCACACTCTCAAGTTTGTGGTAGTTTGAGGGGAAAAAAAATCCACTATATATTTAGCTTGTTTTTTGCCATGGAATATTTGTCCTATATTATTAAAGACAAATTCCTCCATAAAATTTATTCCACTATAAATCAGTTCTTCTTTTCCACATTTTCAGTTTTGTGAGGAAACACTGGAAATAATCCCAGAACCAGAATCCTAAACTGTGGAAAATAAGACGTCTTATGCGTGTTTCTTGTTTAGGTTTTTCATGTAAATGTGTTTATTTTTTTTTACTTATGCCCTTAACAATAGAAAATTGAATTGTGCAAGACTTCTTTTACCACACACAGTGATAGAAGTATTTATACAGTGCTCTGTATTTTACACCTTTTCCTTGGTCTTGATCATTTCCTGCCTCTCATAGTCAATTTAGAAATTGTTTAATCATAGAACAAGTCATCCCCAGCCCTCCAGATGTGTGTCTGTGAGAGAGTGCTGGGGGAGAGACAGCGCTCATGTTCAGGCTCCAGATGACAGAGACAAGTGATCCTAAACATGGATGTGTAGTAGAAACGCATGCATCTGTTCATTGTCAACCTGTAGGGATGTTGACTGATGATTCACCTGACTCCTCTTCTCTCCTCCTCCTCCACAGTCACTTTCAGACTCCGACAGACCCCCACCCACCCGCCCCTCTGCAGAACATGGGGAAAAATCACGGAAACACACGGCCAGATTATTCACCGCGCAACGTTATTGAATATGTGACTAACACACTGAGAAACGCTCTGGGAAATCAGATTAAAAAATGAATTATTTATAAGGACATGGAATGCCGGTCCGATAGGGCGGAGAGAGTGGAGGAATACACCTACAATATACCCCAAACAACATTACAAGTTTGATCATGACACTTCCCACTGTAGTTATTCATTTTTATAATGCTCACAAATGTTCCCTTTTATATTCTGATATTGAAATATGACTCATGGTAAAATTACATGGTAAAAGTGCTTTATTATTTTTGTTTAAATGATATTACCTTTATTTTCTCAGCTATTTCTCCCCCACACAGTTGAAAAGACACTTTGATATATTTTCATGGAAGCTATAAAGCCTGATATCGAATCAGTTAACCTGCTTTTGTAGCCATTTCTGTGTAAACGCTCTCTGGTGCATGAGTCACACTTGAATGAAACTGAAATACAATACAGAAAATGTAGTTTAACAAAATGATACGTGGTTTAAAAAAACATTAAAATCCCTTATTATTAATTGGGTAACATATGAGGCAGGAATTGGAATCAAGAATCAGTTATTCTAGTTCTAGGTTTTATTTCATACAGTAGATCTGACAGAAATAAACGTATAAGCGAGGATTCCTGAATTGCTTTTGATTTAATGAAAATATTCAAAACGAAACAAGTGGTATGCTGGGATGATAAGAGGGAGGACAATCAGTTCCAACAAAAGCAAATGCATTATGAGCAACATTTATTATTTCTCAGCATCAGTGGTGCACTGGCATTTATTGTGTGCATGTTCTGAAATACCTAGGCCCCGATGTGCATCGTCAGTCTTTGTGTGTGTATGCGTGTGTATCTGTGTGTGTGCGCGTGTGTGGTTTTACATCCATCCTTAAAACTGCACACCTCCCTCTCTTTATCTTAAATATTTTAACTGGATATTCTTCTCATTTTTAATTTATGTCAAGGTCTGGCCTTTTTTGGTATTTCCTCCCTAAAACTCACATTTTCTTATGCAAGTGTCTGCTGATTGATTCTGCTTAGTGAAGAGTCGCTCACCTGTATCGCCATCTCCTGTTTGTGTGCGTGGATGAACAGTTGCACCGTCAACTTCACCGGCGCTGCGGCTTCGTCAGCCTCTTCCATTGCATCTCTTCCCGACCGTTTTTGGTTTCTGTGCGGAGTAGATTCCCATCTATCGGTCGGGTTCTCCGTCTCGGTCTCTCCGTCGCTCTCCCTTTCTGTTCTTTGACAAGCAGCCAATGTGCTGACACGGGGAAGCGTTTAGGCGTGCAGAGATTTGCCAGAGTAGTCCCTGCCTAAGTGATCACTTTTATCTGATCCTTTGCTCTAACACTAGGGTCAGATATTTTTCCATTCATTTGCCTTTCCCTCTCTCGTTCTCTGTCGTGTTATATCCCTCGCCCCTCCTTTTCACTCTTGCACAATTTTTTGCTCACTGCGAATTCATACATTTCCACACACACACACTTGGCCTCCAGTGACAGGTGTGGCGCTTGAGTCATGCTGGCCATCGCAGGTGAACGTGGTAGAGGGAGGTTATGTCAACACCTCTCGCTCCTTTGACACCCCTCTCCCCTCTCTCTCATGGGCCAAACCACACATTTGGCAGCCCCCAGGGAAATGCCGGGGAGTTTCCACTATGAACACACGCAGAGGTGAGGTATAGAAATAATTCACATCTGGAAATTACCCTCTCCTCTCTTTCTTCACTAGTTCTTCTGTGCTTCCCCTTTGCCTTTTCACCTTTCTCAAAGGGCTATTTTAGCTGTTATCATGTTTTCAGTTTCAGATTTACTGAAACGGAAATGTGGTCAGCTGGACGTCAGTGTCTGTAAGTTGTGGGAACTTAACAGGCCACGCTGTTCTTAAAATTATGAAACAGTAAATTTATTAGTCATTTAGTTCATCAGTTTTTCAGTTGTTTAGCAACTGTGTTTGTTATACAGTGAATTATTACCTTAATACAAAGTATTTCTTGTTCTACCTTTTATCGCGCTCTTGCACTTCACTTCACGTTGCTTTGAACCGGTGGACAAGCCAGATGCAGTTGGTTTTAGGTGAAATAGACTCGTGAGAGCCTGTTTGCCTTGTGGACTTTTTCTCCACAGGGGGCATCAGGAGCACGCTGCAGCCCGCTTGGATTTAACGTCTGCATCAGAGCTCAGGGCTCATATTCAGCTGTGCTCTCTGTAACCATAGGTGTGTGATGGGAGTGGGTGTAAGAGGGGAAAGATGGGAAGGATGAAGGAGTAGTCACATCAGCAGAAAGTTGTTTTTCTGTGGCCTGGAGATTCTATTTAAAGTGGGGTGGGAGGGGGGTACAGAGGGGAAATGGGGAGGCAGACTTGGAGTGGTCCACAGCCTGGAGAAACAGGGGCAGGATGAAGGAGGGAGCATGGGTGGTGGGAGGGAAGGATGCGCCGGTTCCCTCTGTTTTTGGTTTTGATTGAGGTTGGAGTGTGTGTGTTTGCATTTGAAGGGGATCCATGAGGGTACCTTTTGCTGCGTGAGAGCAAATGTGTGCGAGTATGCCCATGCTTGTGTGTGTGTGTGTGTGTGTGTGTGTGTGTGTGTGTGTGTGTGTGTGTGTGTGTGTGTGTGTGTGTGTGTGTAGCTGAGGTATTAATCTTCTTTGTCAGTGGAGCCCAGATGCAGGGCCCTTCCAGCAGCACAAGCCCGGACTCAGCAGTCTGCATTGGACTCTGGGAAACAGGCATGGGGTGTAAGTGGGGGTTTTTTGGGGGGGGTGGTTGCCGCTGGTTGTGCTACTAGAGCGGGGCGCTCTGACGGAGAGGGCAAGGGGGACAACACACAGCAGATTAGCTAATGATATTAGCCAGAGAAGACCCTCAGGTAAAACCCAGTGGTCGCAATTAGTGGAGTTCTCCGAGGTTGCCCTGTGGCCCTTGCGCACACACACACACGCACCCACGCATAGATGTATACCCGCTTCTGCTTGTATATGACACACATAAACACCAGCAACCACCTGCATTAAGTACTGATGCAAGTCTTGCTCCACATTAAATTATACCCCCTCTCTTGTTCTCACCTCCTGTGCTGCCTCCCCAATCTCCCCTTTACCCCGCTCCTTCTTCTCCCCATTAACACCGCTCATGAGCCCCCTTCACTGTTTGCCCACTGTGAGAACAGACGAACGAACATGTTTGCTCTGTGGGAAACGCACACACACAATCACTCAATGGGAGCGAAACTGGGACCGCAAGAGAGCCGACAGACTCTATTCAAGAGTATGCTGATGCGCACAAGTGCTCGAGCAAACATGCATGTCCTACACACACACACACACACACACACACACACACACACACACACACACAAACACACAAACAAGCTAAAAACTTGAAAGCAGGGGGTAGCAGAGATTGACATAACAAGCTGATAAACCTCTTTCTCTGCTTAAGTTGCCAGGACAGCACTGAGAGGAAAGATGTCGGTGTCTGTTGGTCATGAAAGATATTAATGTATTAGCAACACAGACTTGATTTCAAGCATATTTAGTAATGATGATGCTGAGCAGAGCGCATCCTGATGTTAAGGCTTGTAATCAATCACAAATCCATCTGAAAAGAAACTGACTCGACTGATTCATCCGAATCCAGGTTTTTAACAATTAAGAATTTACGTACAAATCATTTTACCTGGATGCCTGTACCACACAGTTAATATCTGTATTTCTGAAACAATGAGTAGATGATTCGTCAAAAAATATTTCATAATGAAAACATTAGTTGTAGTCCTTGATGCTCTGTGTGTGCCAAAGTGTTTGCTTTTACACCAACAGCACTTTTGGATTTTCAAAATTTGCTCTCTGGTGACAGATGCTTGTGGCCTTTCTTTTCATCCTCTCTGGCAGTTCATGTAACTGAAATAAATCTTCCCCAAAAGTGGACAAACACAGCTCTGGAGCTACACCTCCACCACGTCTGTGAAGTTGTGATCGGCACTTAAAACTACGTACACAACCTGGCTTTCCTGTGACAGGCTGATGAATTACGCGAGCTTTCAAAAACATCTCTTTTGCCCTGACTCTTTCTTGTCTCTCTGGCTCCAGGAAGTCTCCCTTTGTTGTCCTCTGCCTGCAACTCCTTCACTGTGCATCCGTCGCTTCTCTCATTTGCACCTTCTGTCTTTTCACACGCACAAACTGGGGTAAAATGATTTCACTGGAATAATAAAGAAGGTTAAATGGCCAATCTTTACAGCGTATGTGTGTATGAAAGAGAGAGAGAGACTTTGAATACTCTCCCTTGGCTTGTCAGCTCTGTCTGATCTTTTATATGGCCTTCCTTATTATAATGCTACTTATCTTATCCAAAAGGCCATCAGGCCGGACGATTAATTTAGGTTCTGTATCCCTGGAAACGATGGCTTCCCTTCCCTCGCTACTGTCCCTCCCTCACTCCCTCCATCTGCGGGAGATTAAACCGAGACCAGCTCTACTTTTCTCTCTCCTTCTGTCCATCATAGTGAAAAATTACCTTTTAGTCTTCTTCCTTAATCGCACTGGCCGCAGAGCAATCAGACAGGAAATAATGGCTTGGCGTCTGGCTGTGCTGGCTCTCCACTACAATGCTTCAAGACTGGATTGAGGTGAGAATGGGGAAGCCTCACATTAATGATTCCTTGTAAGTGTCATCTTTCCAGAAATACAGATAGTGTAAAACTATCACGGTGTCAAATCTTTGTGGAAATACATTTATAAATGTTGGGCTGCTTCACAGGACACCCTCTCAAGTCAATTTTCTCTTGCTTTTGCGCTACACTTCCACATCCTGCCTTCCTCATTTGTCATTTATTCTCTTCTCTGTGAGTTTTTGTAGAAAGTTTATCCCAGTTTAAAACAAGATTGAATTCTGAGAGTGACGCTGAAAGCAAAACTAAAAGCAGCATTTATTTTTTTCTGTGTGTTTTGATCCCTGTGAAAATGGATCAAACTACACACAAACTTCTCTATCATTTACCTTGGCTTCACTCTCCTTCACAAACCACCGCTCTTTTCCTCTCCATCGCTCAATCTCCTCCACTTCTTCCAGTCCTCACTCTGTTCTCTTGCAGTTTGATTCGGTGTAAATTAATTGCTCCTCATATGGGAGACGGCACACGATTAGTCTCAATCCTGATAATGGTGTGTGGCTTGGCCGCGGGGAATACACTGCCAATTTGCTCACGGCGCATCTGCCAAATGATTGGTGTTTACACGCCACATCCCCTGAGGAGTGTTTGTCACAACGCCACTTCTTACATCTCAATAACACACAGGAGCCCAAAGCAGACGTCACCAAAGACGCACGCAAATACACATGTAACAGGCTTTGAGAAGAAGTCTCATGCCATGCCTGACATGCTAGAGAGCAAAGCTTGTGCATTTGGAGTACCGACTGAGACAAGTGGCTTTATGCGAACGTTCTTTTATGTTCTTAATTTTCACATGATCACATATTCCCCCCTTTCCCAAACAGTTTACCTCCTCCCTTCGCACCCCCACCTGCCTTCTCCCCTCAACCCCTCCCACCTTCCTTCATCTCTCCTCCCTAACACAGTGCTCCTTCTCTGCCGTCCCATTAATCACCCCTCTCTAATTAACAGGCCCACTGTTCCCAATCTTCCCACTGCTCCCACTCCACACCTGGCCCAGCCCTGCTGCCCAGCAGGCATGCAGTGCACGGCAACACACACACACACACACACACACACACACACACACACACAGGCATATATGCACACAGCGCACACTGGAGCGCAGCTGGCAACACTGACCACCACAGAAATGCGCTTGGAAGAGCAAAATTATAAGAATGGAATGAGAATACTATTTTAAAAAGTTTGGTTTTAAGCATTGTGTTAAAGTGCGTGGGAGGATGAATCGGGCAGCAGTGTGAAAAGTTGGTGTTGCTCGGCAGGACTGCTTCCCTGTCCTCTACTCATCCTCCTCATACATTCATTCATCACCTCATCAACCCTATCTCCCTTGTAATAACTCATGCATCCAACCCTCTCCTCACCCACTGCTTACTCCCCCTTCACAGTTTTCATTTTTGCAGCCATCCTCACCCGTCCCTCTCTTTGACTCGCATCCCTTCTCCTTCCTCCTTTCCCACCTTCTCCCTGTCCTCCCCCTGTTAGCCAGGGTGGCCCGGCGATGCAGTAATGCCATCTGCCAGCGCAGCATGCCCACAGCCTCATGTCCACACGCACACACTCGCCCACAGACACACACAAACACACGCACAGCTTGGCAAGGACACCTTCCAGCGCAGGATATACCGATATCCACGCTTCCGCCACCAGATCACCACAGTCCCACGCATTGTGTAGCACACATACACACTCTTACACAGCCCTGATGAGTCACACGCTTCATCTGTCTCCCAACAGGGGGAGCCGCGGAGCATCTGCCGGAGACGAGACAGGAGTCGGAGATAGAGAGGCCCCGTTTACAGTAAGAGAGCGAATCATTACAGCAGTCACATACTGCCTAATCATAGACAAACACAGGAAAGATGACCACATGGGTGTGTGTTCCACACTGACTACAAATGAAGTAAAATAAGGGAAAGCAAACCAGCAATTACATGCAAATGCACATTTTTGAGGTAACGATCTCGGCTTTTTTTGCGGCCTGTTGAAACATTGCAATACCATACGCTGTAAAATTGTTTCAGATGTTTGCACTGCAAAAACGTTGGTGGCTAGAGCTAAAATCTATTGATACAGAAACACGAGAGCAGGAACAATGCAGTTATATTTTGGAAAGTGTGATGCAGAAAGTGTGGATAGATGCAGAGGAGCTTTCAAGCAAACGGCGTAACAGCTGGGACACAGTGCATTAAACATCAGTTCATTAAGTCTTCCTAGAAAAAAAAGAAGCTTTTGTGTGTGTGTTTTTTTTTATTCGCTCACAACTGAGAATGGGGAAGATATATCATGTCATAGTATGGCGATGAAGAAGTAGGGGTCAAAAACACATGGAAGGAAGTCATGTAACATGTTTCCCTATTGGTTATTTATATAATTCATTAATTTATTTAAATCCTCTCGCTCCTCTTGACATTGAACAAGACACAAACAGAATTGATGGGAAATGCAGCAATTAGCAAATGAGCTCTAGGATGTGTTGCTGTTCGAGCTGTGTTTGGTGCTGCATCGGGGTGCTGGGGGTGGCAGTGTGAGTGTGTGTGTGTGTATGAGGGTGAGGAGGTATGGTGTGTATGTGCGTGTGTGAACGTGGTGTGCTGCCAGGTGCGAGTGGGGGTCTGTGGCAGTATATTTATTAGCGGCTGTCAGGGAGGTGACACTTTGATGAATGGTGCGGAGTAATCAGGGCTGGGCTGTGACAGGCTGCACTCACAGCCTTCTACCTGCCAACCAGCCCAGTCACACACACACGCACACACACACACAAACATAGTTACATAGACACATAAACAAGTGTGTTTATATACATACACAAATGCTACTGTATATGCACATGTACAAACACAAGCTCCTGTAAATATCCCCCGCTACCGGATGAACTACGTCATCAAACTCCCCTCATCCTCTCCCCCTGTATCTCAAAGCCCTTTCATACGAGTTTCTCGCATCCCGCTCTCCTCTGCCATGCCGTTGTGATTTTCAACGCCACCTTTATTGACATAAAAATGAAGGAACGTGCTTTTCGGGAGATGAATTAAAATGATAAAGTGGGTCGAGTCAGTGTGAGAGGAAATGACAAAGAGACAGAGAGATTTGGGGTAAGAATTTGCAGAGCTTTGTTGTTTTTTTAATTGCTGGTGAGAGACAAGGTAGCCTTAATTAGTCCTCGTCTCTCTCCTGTTGTTCTGCAGGGTCATAATTCTGTGACTTTTGACTAATTAGTCAACTGCTGCCAACTAACTCATACTTTCCCCATAGGATCAGAATAACACTTGGTTTGGTGAGTGGGAGAAATTAGGCAGTTTGGTAAATTACACCAGTTTTCCATTTTTTGTGTAAGAGAGGTTTTTTTTTTTTTTCTGTCACCAATTTAATTGTATCTGTATTTCCATGTAGATAATGTCAATTTAAAATGCCCAAATGACCAAAAAATCAAGCCACTGTTACATGCTGTCCTTGGAAAGAAACCACAGCAAATATTGTATTACAACTCAAACACAAAATGGAAATCATTACTTCTCAGCGAGCTTCTAATGCCTCCAAACCAGCAAGTAATGGGAGGTTGTAATCAAATAATTTCACTGAGGTTTGGGTTTCCAAACAGTTTTCCACTGATTCTATCGACAGACCACAGTCTGGCCCTTAAGAAAGGAGACAGAAGGAGAGGCAGAACAGACGAGAAGAGAGGGAAACTGGGGGAAAGAAACTTGGACAAGAGGAGAGGAAGAGAGAGGACATGACTGAAGAATAGAGGAGCTGAGAGGAGAGAAGTGGCGGGGTGTGTGTAGGTCCTCGTCTTCTGTTTTTCCCCCCATAGGGAGCCTTGGCCAACATAGTGTATGTGGGACCTGCTCACAGAGTCACTTTATGATAGCCTGTCTGAGTACCTTCTGTAAAACGTCAGAGAAAGCATGAGCCTGGCTCGAAAGCACCATCCCTCCTCATCCAAGTGTTCCTCTCACTGCAAAAAAAAAAAAAAAATCCTCCGTCCCAAACCGTTTCTGACGTCCTAAAATCGCATTTTGCCACTGCCAATGGGGTGAGATAATTTTCCCAAAGCCCACATTTCTAGAATTAAGTGTAATTTTCTTAATAGCGCAGTGATCGGTTAAGTTCTGTTTGGTTTCTTGATATTTACACTAATGTACATACAGAAAAGAAATATCCTGAAAAACGGTATACAAGTGTCATTATCGCAGCCCATTAACAGATTTAAGAAAATTCCTAAATGAGACTAAATGACATGTTAGGACGGACATTTTCAGCTGTGGTTTCAGGCTCATTGCTGCACATTGTTGCCCAGTACGGGAAATGTCCAGCTGAAATGAGAGGTGCATGTCTAAAAGAGGAGGTCTGAAAATGCATTCAAACATATTACAGTCCAGATATTTTAAGCTTATTGTGATTTGATCGTACTGTTCCAGATCATCAACTTGCATGAATGAATACACAAATAAACATATGAAAGAACATTGCAATTAATGACTGAACGAATGAATGGACTGGGAGAAGGATTCACTCTTTCTCTCCCTCCTTTCTTCCTCTTTCTCGGAGGAGGATTCCCTGCCAGGTTGAGTGAACATTGACGGAGTAACACTTATTCTCTCCGTCACACCAATGGAAATCAATTGGGCGGTAATTGCAGTATTTGACCCCTCTCCTGTCTCCACCACATCCCATCTCCTCTCTGTCCATACATTCTCCACACTCTGACCATAAAGATGAG
This sequence comes from Chaetodon auriga, assembly GCF_051107435.1. Classification (NCBI taxonomy): domain Eukaryota; kingdom Metazoa; phylum Chordata; class Actinopteri; order Chaetodontiformes; family Chaetodontidae; genus Chaetodon; species Chaetodon auriga. The sequence goes on along the minus strand of NC_135083.1, from coordinate 11,244,082 downwards.
GCAGAGACAGTCAATTCATTTTATACAGCAGGCATTTTCCCCTAAACTTAACAAGACTCTGGTGATATATTTCATCAGCCCTGATAAAATCCGAGAGGCCGACCTAAGACAAACAGGAAAAGGAGGAGAGGAGATTGCGGACAAAGTGAACAAAAGCAGGAAAATGGGACGGTGAATTAAGATGGAGATCAGTTTACAGAAGCTTCTCATTACAGCTGCCATCTGCGGGTATTTCTGTGTGTGTGTTTTCTTTTATGTGTTTGGGTGGGAGATGGCTGGTCAGATGGGTAATGAGTGACCCTTCCTCCCTGGCATGGTTCTGCTGTCACACTAATATTAATCTTCCTACATCACCCCCTCTCTGTACCGACAGTAGGCCTCTGGGGGCCACAGACACATGTACACACACACACACACACAGAGAGAGAGAGAGAGAGAGAAGCACTGATGCATGAGCGAGGTGGCAATGATGAATGGAGATGTTCTTAAGATCTGTTTAATAAGTGTTAGGCAGCGCCCCTCTGAGAGCAATGGGGAGGAAGAAGACATATACATATCTGCAAATGGAGCCCAACTCACTAGGGCCTGAATTACAGCCCATTTGACCGCATTTACACTGCTCACGAGAGCAAGAGAAGGGTGCACAGGAAAAAACAGAGAGAGGGCTACAGTGTCGGGATATGGTAGAGCGTGAGGGTTTTTTATTTTTATTTTGCAAAGATGCATTTTTAATCTCAGCAGTGTGTCAACTAATATTCATGACTGTACGATGTGACAGGCTTTAGTGTCATCCCACCTGTTGAATCTGTGTGTGTGCGTGTTCGTGTGTGTGTGTGTGTGTGTGCGCGCACAATGGTGCTGGGAGGGGTTGAAGGTGTCACATTAGGAGTCAACTTGACAGTCTGTCAAGATTACCCAGACAGAGGTGACACCTCAGACAACCTGCTAATGACCATGTACTGTACATATGGCATTAACACGTTCATGTCAGTCAGTGCATATAAATGCACTCTAACAGTTTGATTCTAACGAGATTAATGCAGATGTCATGCAAACATCTTCTGCAAATTATCAGACCTGGATTACGAATCAGTTTTTTTAACCACTGTGTTTTGCTCTCGCATGTAAGAAACAAACGTCAGGGAATGCAAAGCGATGTTTGAGAGGTGGGAGAAAAAGCAGGGTGGTGACAGCGGATTTTATGTTACATCTCGCGTGTACTTGGAGTTCTATATTGAACTGCAATTAATGCCCGTTTTCATTCTGGTATTTTTCGGTGCTTTTTTGGTAAGCTAACACACGTCCTTACAAACATGAACCACATCAAACAAATCCTATGAAGAATTCGTCAGCTGCTACTGAATCTTAATCTGTTTTAAACTGCAGCATTCAGGCTGCTGTGTGTGTGTGTGTGTGTGTGTGAGAGTGTTTGTGTGTGTGTGTGTGTGTGTGTGTAAATGTCCTGGGTTTGGAGAAGTGTTGGGACACCTCTCTGTCATGCATCCTTTGTAATCCAATCTCTTCATCTGCCAAACAATCTGTATTTGCATGTCTTTATCTTCTCATCCATTTGAGCCCTCTCCTACTTCGAACCTTCGTACCTGTCATCTTAGGCCTCACCTCTCAGAAGTCGCTCTCTTGTATTTTCTCTACCCGTTTCTCTCTGTTAAGAGCCTGGTCATGGACGCTTGGGCTCTGTGTTGTCTGACAGCTGCTGCTGCGTGCCTTTTTTTCCCCTCTCTCCCTCCCTTTCTTTCCCCTCTCCTCTCCTCTTTTTTAAACACGCGTCCTCATTTCTAAACTATCTATCATGCTGGCAGGGCCAGTGGGGCCTTTAAACTGTGGGATTGGCACTTTCTCAGCTGCTGAGCTGGAAAAGGCGACTGCTTGCAGACGGAGACACAAGCGGTGGGCCGGCCTGCTGCAGGCAGGAGGAACAGGAGGTAGCCTGTCTGAACGCAGGTGGACTGGCGATACTCCTCCATCCTGTGAGTGTGTGTGTGTGTGTGTGTGTGTGTGTATGTGCCTGCAAAGCTATTGTGCTAATAGTGATTCAAGCACTCCGCTTTTTGAAGTTGTTGAGATTTTGCCATTGCTGGTGGTAAACCCTCAATCTCAAACTAGAAAAGTTCACCAGAGTGAGTTGTCGTCTTAAGAAATTAATTAGAAAGAAAGTCGAGGGTTTTGAGATGGGACTGTGAAACCGAGTGTGTGGATTCGAGGGGGGTTGTCTGCACCGAGTTGACAAACTCTGTCTCACTTGGGAGTGAGAGGTGTCTGAAAAGATGGGAACTGCTGACAACATCTGTGTGTGTGTGCGCGTGTGTGTGTGTGTATGTGTGTACGCGGGCATGTGTGTGTGCGCATCGAGATGCCACATTTGACAAACATGAAGAAATAACAATGCGGCGCTGTCAGCGGGTCTTGTCCCTGGCAGGGGGTTGGAAGCGAGCACAAAGTGTGATTTTCTCAGACGAGCAGAGAACCCGCGATGACGCCTCATATCGATTTGCACACACACTTAAACATGACATGTGCATGCCTGAACACACACACTCGCACACGTACCCACCAGAGCCCTGGTATTGAATCTGTGCATTTACCAGCGATGGCAGTACCCCCAGTTGTAAGTGTAAAGAAAACAAGAAAAAAAATGCGCAGCCAGAAGTGCTCTGGCGCGCGCTCACATATGTCCTAATGCTAAAGGCCCATGTGTCAGCATTAGCACCCCATCAAATATGGTCTGTTTCTCATCCACCCATCATCTCCCTCACCTCCTCTCAATATGCTTTTCCTCTCGAGACCCCTACCCTAAGCAACACGTTCCACCACCACACAATGCTCCCTGCATCTTCTGGCACCCGAGTGGTCACACCATTGCCTCGTCATCTCAAGCAGAGGTGTGAGGGGATGGAGCAATATGTCCAGGAAGAACACATCCATCCGTCCTCTCTCAGTCTCACTGTCACAGTCAACAGTTGGCAGTCTGTGCCACTTGGCTGTCCCTGCTTTGTCCCACAATGAGGTTATTTTACAATGAAAATAAGAGACACAGGCACTCTGCATGGCAAATAGGGTCATCAAATAGGGACAAAGTGATGATAAAACACTATGTGATTTACCCATTGTGGGAAAAAATAGTAGTCATGATAAATTCACTCAATCCCGTTCGTCGGTATTGGTTTGCCTGAACATTTAAGTGTTCATGAGAAGCCCAGAACATGTCACCACTTTGCAAGCGTGGCTACAGTATTTGTCAGAAGTATTTAGATCAAAATAAAAACTTTTTGACTGCAGGAAAGAACCAGCATCCAGAGCTTAATGACTTCTGAAGATTCATTTCTGACGAAGAGCATTTCCATTCATCTGCAGAGAAGTGCACTCAAATCAAGAGAATGATTTTGGAGACATTTTTTGTCACTGTGATTGCATTTAGAGCATAGTCTTCTTTTTTTGTTGTGTGTATTTCGAGGTCTGCAAAAGAGTTGAAGGTTGTGCAGAGTTGATGTTGACCTTTTCTGGTCCGCCAGTAGAGGGCGGTCTGTCCTCAGTGGTCCATCCTCTGTGTGTGTGTGTGTGTGTGTGTGTGTGTGTGTGTGTGTGTGTGTGTGTGTGTGTGTGGTTAATTTCCCAGCACAGTTGTTGTTTTCTTGTACTCTAATTACACCAGGGCACACAGGCTGCCTCCTCCTTTGTCTACCTCTTGCTGTTCTCTGTCTTTCTCTCTATTTCACTCTTTCTCTCACTTGTATCAGGTGGAATAGATAATAGTTTGGGCATAGGGCCGTGGCATAACATCTGTGTGTAGCCCTTCCTGTCAGCCACTTAAAGTTCTGGAAGTTTACTAGTAAACAATACTTGGTGGAACTAAAATTACCAAGTAATTTGCAGCTGTAATTAAGTAACTGTTGGAAAATGTAAGTAGACCCATACTTGATGGGAAAATAAGTCCTTTAAGTGCTCTGTGCCGGAGTTCTTTTTGTGTTGTGACTGAGTTCTTTGTATAAGAAGTACGTAAAATGATTGTTTTGATGAGCCGATGTATAAAAAGTTCTCTTGAGCAGTGATCGTCAGTATCTTGTTTGTAAAGAGAGATGACTTCTCTTGTAGTTTTCAGTTTGGGGCTTGAGCTCAACATCTGACTATGTAACCTATAGCCAGAACTTACAGTATGGATGCAAGGTGTCATGTGTGAGTCACCTTTTTGTCAGAAAACACAAGATGATGCTTGCAGTGGCTAATTAAAATAAATTAGCCTTTTACACAAGTTTTGCTTGTACTTTATTCGGTGAAGGGAACATAAATTTAGAGGGGAACCTTTAGTTCAGTCTGGATTCAACAAGCAGCACTTGGATTTTCAGATTTTGTGCACATATTTGATGTCTAGATGATACAAATCTAAAATTTCTGTAGAACAAATTCATCCTTTCACTGCTTCATCTTTGACTACTTTCCTCTGAAAACGTCCTGTAACAAATAGCCCAAACCATGATTGGATAGGCATCTCTAATTACATAATTTTCTGTATTTGCCATGTATTTAGCCGTGAAACGCTTAGTTTGTTGATGAAAGGAAAGGTTGTGTTTGTGGGTATGTGTGCCACACAGTGGACATGTTTATAGTTATCAAGTTGCCAGAGCACCAGGTATTACTTAATGTTAACTCAACGTGTGCACATTGTTCTAGAAGAGTGAGATTCAGGGAACTGTGCGTGACATTGCGTGAGTCACCCTTTCCCACAGTTCACTAGAGTTCACTCACCATGACTTTGAATACAATTATATGTAAAACAGGTTTTTCTGCAGACTCTGTCAGACATAAGTCATTATTCTCAGACTTCAATCATATCACCCTTATTGTGATCACACCACACCTCTATTATGCCTTTATGACAGTGTATTAACTAACCCCTATGGCACCCAGACACTGGTGTTTATATTAAATATGGTAAACTGATATATCTTGATAAGATGCAGGTCTTCAGCTGCACAGTGAGTGAACAGTCTTGTATCTATATAGAGCTTAATCTTGTGCATAGCATTTTAGCATTGTAGAACAAGAAAGTCTGAAATGCTGTGAAATATATGACTTAGGGTTGTTAATTGGTGGTCTTTAACTTTCTTATTTCTAGAGGCATAATGGCTGCATGTATTCTACACTCTGTGTTAAAACACATTCTAGTTGTGTGTGTGTGTATACATGTACAGGTGTTCTGGTGTGTCTGCGTGGGGACATGCTCAGGATGAGGGAGACGTAAGATAAGAGTCTGCTAGAAGCATGTTCGGATTGCCTTCAATTAGTGTGGTTCAGGAGAGACTTTAGGGGAAAAATTGGATATAGATTGGCACTCCACTGGACAAGACAGACGGCTCACGATGGAGGGTGTGTGAGTGAGGGAAAGTGAGGTTAATGACAGTCTGCTCACAGGCAGGTAATCTCTCTCCCTCTCTCTTCCCCTCTCTCTTTGGGTATAATCAGTTTCCTCTCTCTTCTCCCAGTCGTCATGATAATTATTCTAACAATTAGCTTCCTCCTCTCTCCACCACAGCGAACTGTCCCACCGCTGCCTGGACTGCACTGTTTCTACCCTGTTCAGTCCCCGTCTATCCCCTCCTCAGCCAGGTGTTTCTCTCCATCATCTCATCCTATCACAGTCCGTATCAGTCAGTCCTCTAACGACTGTTTAATCTGAAAACAGCCCTGTGTTATAAAAAAAAAAAGGAAGGAGCCACTTCGGTGGAGGCTTGTTGCCTCAAGTACCAGCGAGACGATGGCTGGATCTGAACTCTAAGTTTGAGCAATAGATCAAACTGTCCGAGCAGGGGTAGTGTGAACCTCCAGTGTGTGATGCCCACTTTGTGAAACTCCTTGCTTGCATGTAGGACAAGCTGTTGGCAACACAATTTGTCATGTAGGCGTGTACTCTTTCACAGGTTAAAACACTAGCTTGACATTTTGGGAAATATGCATATTGACTTTCTGGCAGAATTAGATGAGAGAATCGAGACGTTCTCTGTTTTCCTCTGTTTCCAGTGTGCTAAGATCAGCTAACTGGCTGCTGGCTGTAGCTTTTTATTTACCATACAGATATGAGAGCGTTAAAGATCTTCTCATCTAACTCTTTGCCAGAAAGCAAATACATGTATTTGTCATGCACGTGTAAAAAAATAGTTAGGAACCTGGTTGTGAGAGTACTTTATGAACATATGGATGTTCTTCAGGTGTAATCAAGTTGTGCAGTCCCAATTGCTTGAAATTATGCAAAAGAAAGTTTTGGGGGCTGATGGCAAAATGGCAATCATTAGCCAAGCTTGTGGTGTGGCTCTGGGAATGGCTATGTCTATCGGTTGATCTGTCTAGCCAGCACTTTGGCTCAGACTGAAAGTCGGCAATGAACACTGGCATTAAATTTTGTAAAGACATTCATGGGCCATTCGAGGATGAAGCATGCTGACTTTGGTGATCCATGTCTTGATAACTGTTGGATAGAATATGATGCAATTTGGTGCCGACATTCATGGCCATTAACTGAACTATCTAACAACTTAAAATGTGTGAAAATGTGTTATTGGGGTAGTCAGCCCGCTGTGAACAATATAACAGTCATAACTGAGTCATCATCGTAATCTTGATGTTCACAGTCAACACATAGTCACTTGCATGCATACACGTTTCTTTATCTCTGCCTCTATTGTGTATTTTATAAGTACTGTCCACCATTCCTTTGGCAGGGACTTCCAGATAAATACATTTTCAATTAATTAGTCTTGTCCCATTCTGAAATGAAGATGTTCCTTATGTGGACATATAAACAAGTAAAGAAATATGCTGGGTCTTTGACTAAGTGGCCGCGAAAGGAAATAGGACGAATGACCAGTTAAGCCCATTCGCTAAGAAAAATCGCAGGTTGTGTGTATTTGTGTTCATGTGTACGTCTGCACACGTGTGTCCAGCGTTCAAGTGTGTAACCAGGCCTGTTAGGTTGAAGCCCAGTGCCGTCAATCAGGCAGGATGGGGGTGGATGGGGGTGGAGGGTGGGTGGTGGGGGGTTGGTATGCAGATACTACTAGCTGTCAACAGACCACAGGAAAATGGATGCCTGAGAAAGCCATAACTATGATAAATTCACTCCTTCAATTCTCCAAGTAGCCCCCTCCTCTCTCTGCCTCTCTTCTCTCTGGCGAACACATTCTGATAGACATGCATGCAGTTCACACACAATGGCCCCCTCCCCTCGCCAAACTCCCGTACACTATCTCTCCCAGGCCCCCTCTCTTCCACCAGCAGTCTGTGAGCGTGTGACTAATGTATGCGGTAAAGCTGCTCGCTACCATGGCGCTCACCAGCCCACCACCACCCCGATCGGCCCATCCATCTCTGCATCCGCGCCGGAGACCGCATTCAAATAAATTTGTCACTGTATGTTTATGAAATATTGATGGCGGGAGAGAGGGAGATGAGGAGTGAAAGGGTTGGTTAGGGACAGATCAAAAGGTTTAGCCGGTGAAGGAGGCAAGAGCCAAGTGTGAGGCTTAAATAAAGACATGAAGTCTCAGGACTGCTGGGAGACGTTGGAGAGAATTCAGTTACATCAAAGCTTCAGACTGCCAAAAAACATTAAGATGCAAGCCTCAAACCATTGGTCAACAGAAAAGTGAAGAATTGCAACATTTTATTGACGCTCACATGTTGTTAAAACTAAGGTTTTACTCATTAGCTTAAAAACTTAAAGGCTTTTCCTTCCAAATGGCAAGAAACATATTTTCTCACTTACTCTTAGTGCTATCAAGGCATATAAATGTTTTCCTTGTGTTGGCCCATGGTTTGAGATCCGTCTGCCTTGACCCCATCACAACGGAGGTGAGCAGATTGAGTTTGTAGTGCTCAAAATTAGTTTTGATCAATATTATTATTTTTCAAAATAATTTATTAATAGTTCAGATATATTCCTGATAATTGACCTAAATTGGTGTTCATTGATTTTGGTCTATGTCTGAAAATGTTGGGACAGTGTGTAAAACTAAATAAACACAGAATGCAGTCATTTGCAAATTAACTGTGCTCACCAATAATGGCTTTACGAAGTGTTCCAGAGTCCCTAACAATGTCCTTTAAACAGTCATGTGTTCACAAAGTGGTGAACCTCGCTCCATCCTTGCTTGTGAACGACTGAGCCTTTCCAGGATGCCCCTTTCATACCCAATCATGATGCTATCACCTGTTACCAATGAACCTGTTTACCTGTGAATGTTCCAAACAGGTGTTTTTGGAGCATTCCACAACTTTCCCAGTCTTTTGTTGCTCCTGTCAAAGGTAGAAATCCCAGAGGACGATGTCTCAAAACCTGTAACTAAATCATGGCTGGACATCATTGGAGGTAAACATTTTTATGAGTGAACTGACCCTTTGAGTGTAATTTGCTGTGACGTAGATCAGTGTTTGTGCAAGAGAAAGCTGCAAACCCCCTGTATCAACGAGAATGGGCTGTTCTGTTTTAGCAGCACAAACCTTGACGTTGTCCTAATTAAAAGCGCAGTGATCGGAGTGGTCAGGCCCGAGACATTTTATTCCACAGAGGGAGCTGACTGTGACTCATACAAGCACAGAACAACCAGAGTCACGTCCATTGTGTGTGCATTTGTGTGTTGTGGGTGTTTGTGTGGTACATACCAGAACACAAAGGTCACAAACATCTCATATGGGCAGAGGAATGATAGGAATTCTTGGACAGTGAACTAATGCACTTTCGTAATGGCGATCTTTGCGCAACTACTTGTCAGATATAACTTACCCAAACATACTAGAACAGCAGAGTACAACTTATTATGCTGGAACCCAAAATATTGCTTCTAGTAATCTGTGTGCAAAGGTAAGAGGCCGTTTACTGCGTGCAGTTATTGACTGTTGTGATTATGTGTGATTATTGTGTAGTGCCGTATGATAGGCTGGTCATTGTCTGCTGTTCGGTCATGATGGAGAGAGGAGAATGAGGAGGCTGTCAACAATATTGACTCATCTCGAGAGATGCATTCCTTCTTTCTCTTGCCTCTCTGGTAAACACATGATCCTTGTTTTCTCTTCCTCCCTTCCACCAAAACCTACAGTATCTATCGCACCCCCTCCGCCTGCCTTGCTGTTTTCCATCCATCTGTCTTTCCTTCTGTCCCTCGGCCTATCAACAAGATGAGTCACAGGCCTGCCCGTGTCAGGGGCTAAATGTTTAGTCCTCTGCTTTTAGCCCTTCAAGCACAAATACACGACGAAAACGATCCAAACTGGCCAAACATGATGATGCTGGAACTTTCCACCCTCATCGTGAGCAGACCCATGCTGTATTTGGTCAGAGACAAACACAGCGTCAACAACGTGCTCAAGACATTTTGTGCTTATTGTGGATGTGAAGATCCTCAAGGCCACTGAAGAGATAAGACTAATGAATGATGTTTAGCAGGAAATAGGAATGGAGTTATCTGTCAACCGTGTACTTGATGATTTCAAAAATGAGTTTGCCTATTTGATTCTTAAAACACAACAGCAGTTTTTGATGATTAGGAACCCGCTGGCAATACTTGGAGATACTTAAAGTGACTAGAATCAGTGTTTTTGTAATAGTACTTTGTCAAATGGCAATCTTACAATTTGAAAAGGGTTATTTGTAGTGATAAACCTCAGCTTTAAGCGGCCCACAACTTTGCTGTGTTGGTTCATTCTCTCTCTCTCTCTCTCTCTCTCTCTCTCTCTCTCTCTCTCTCAAAATGTTTTTGGCTGCAGCAGGCAGGCAGCTGTTCACATCGAAAAAGCTCTAAAAACTCGCTGTACACTACCTGCTCAGCACCAAACGACAGACAGACATAGTCACGAGGAGCTGGAGCACAAAGTGGAGTGTCTGGCAGCTGCACAGCCAGATATTTCCCTCAGGAGTTGATGGAGACCAAAAGAGATCTGAAAAAAAAAAAAAACAACAAAAAAAACAAAAAAAAGTGAACGTTGGACTTACACTGACCACATGACCAGAAACACGACTCCAAATTAATGGTGATGTTGTTCCATAACTGCAGGATGATGATACGACAGGGTTATGTTCAAAACTTGTATCTGGCCAAAAAATCTGTTGTTGCAGGTTTAAGATGAATCCTAAGGAACATTTGTGCTTATTCCAAAATCAGTAATATTAGTGATAAATCAGCACACCCTCCCCATTATTGTTCACTTTGAGAGATACTGTTCGGACTCACTTGAGTGGATGTGAGTTTTTGCATTGAAGTGGGTCACAATGTCAACAAAACATGTCGTCATGCCGTGAAGAGGAGAACTGGTTCAGTTTTAGTTCTTGTATACATTCATCATTCATAAGTTTCTTCAGAAGGTTGAGTGTTGAGTCTTTGTGCCTCTGATCTATCTCCAGGCCACACACACACACACACACACACACACACACACACACACTGAGACCATCTGAGAATCAAGTGGATCATTGAGCTTAAAACATTTCACATGACCAAACTATTCAGATATCTGCTCATAGTATCTTTTTTTCCCTAGTATTTAAAGTGTGCTTTCCTATATTTTTTAATTCACCTTCTCTACATATTTGGCTGTTTGGTGTGTCTGTTTGTACTTCGCTGTTTTAGTGACTTCATTCTGGGCGTGCACACTGTTGAATTGATCGGTGTCAAAGGGTGACAGATCAGACCGTCTGGCTGGCTAATATATTCTCTGTGCATATTTCATCTACTTGTGTGCGTGTGTGCGTGTGTGCGTGTGTGTGTGCGTGTGTGTGTGTGTGTGTGTGTGCGTGTGTGTGTTTTGTGGGTGTGCATTGCATTTTATTCCATCTTCTTGTTTTAACTGTGGATACTCATGTGTATTGTAGAAAGACTTGACCCCCTGAGGTGCAGGTGTGTGTGCGTGTGTGTGTGTGTGTGTGTGTGGTTGTGTGTGTGTTTCTGGTCCGCCTGAGAGACAGATATAGCGATACCGTGGACGCTCGTAGGTCACGGCTCTCTATTATCTAGACAAGGACTCTCTGTCACAACCTCAGTCTCACTCTTTCTTTCCACTTCTTTATTTATCCCTTCTTCTCCTCTTATTTATCCATCTCTCCCTCCTCCCCCAGCTGACGCACACGCAGACGTCCCCGAGTCCTCCCTAAATCACTTTTTGACAGAGAGAGGGAAAGAAAGGAGAGATAGAGAGAGAGATAAAGGGGCTAGAGAGATAGATAGGGGAAAAAGAGAGGGATGAGGGTTTGAGCATACATGGAATGAACCTATCAATCCAGGGTGCCTATTATCCCGTGTGAAATGCCTCTCGCTAGCAGACGCCTAGTTAGTGTGCCTGTTCAAAATTAATAAAACGCCAGCCCAGTCTGGGCTGAGACTGCGACAGGCCTGGTTATTGATTAAGTCATGTCACAGGAATGGAAGGCTCTGCCATTAAAAGTACAAATTATGCAGCACGTTTAGCCATGCCTCTTATTCATGTAGGAGACAGGCAAGAGTCACTGGAAGAATGGAAGCCTGCTCCATTTTCTTACATTGTCCAGTGTGCCTCTCTCTCTCTCTCTATTGTATGGGCCTTTTGTTGTATTTAGGATCCTAATAGTGTGAGCCTTTGTGAATGGAGAAGGTTAGACTGCCAGTGTCTGAAAATGGCCCGAGACAAGACAGTCAGAACAAGACAAAGAAGAGGGAGACAAAGAGCGATCACTTTGTCGTGTACAGCAGGACAAAGAAAGCTCATAGCGTAGTGTAGAACACACAGCGAGCGAGAGATACAGTTAAACAGATGATGCACCGATCCTGGAAGTACTTTTTAGGAGTCAGAGCTTCTAGTGAAAAGAAGCCATTTAATCATGTAACAAATTAAATGATATTATTTTGACACGCAGCCAGATGGCACAGCTTCTCTCGTCTTCAGCGTGAAGAGTGATGGAGAGAGGGGGTGAAACAGGGAGAGGTTGATGGAGGCTCGGAGAGGTAAAATTAATTTGTCGGGAGTACGCGTGTTGTGAGCTTCCTATGTCGGGCGCTCGGAGTCAGCGCTGTGATGTGCATGCAGAGTAACAAGACAGGAGCAATGTGTAAGGCTTCAATCAGCAGGCCTCTCGCCTCCTGTTTCCCTGCCTCACACATGGCTCTGTGGAAGGAGGAACATAGGTTGATTTCCTCTTTTAAGTGTTTGTATGTTGAGGTGGTGGTGGTGGTGGTGGTGGAGGGGTCGAGTGTGGGGGGCAGAGAGAGATGGATAGGAGGGAAATGAAAAGATAGGTGGGTAGTGTCAATAATTTATAGCAAGTGCCTTGTGTCAGAAAGGGCAAAAAGAGCTCTACCCTGGGATCCTCAGGCCACCGTGAAGCTTGGAGCTTAAGCTCTCGTTAACACACTCTATACTCACACACACAGGCACACAGGCGTGCACACACACACACACGTGCAGACATAGAAAACCAAAGGCATATGTAAATGAGCATTGGCACATGCACACACATTCACAGCTGCACAGACACACAGTCACAAACATGCACGCCACAAAAAACAGCCTCACTTCAGTCAACTGGCAGGTCATTAATTTCATGATGCAAAACCAGAACACTAGAGATGAAGATGGAGAGAGAAAAAAATAGCGGTGTGTGTAACGGTGTGTGTCCTGATCCATCCAAGAAGCATCCGCCGAGCCCCTTAAGAAACCCGTGTTTATGCATTTTAAAATCTTTTTGTTGTCGTGGTTGTTATTGTTGTTGTTTCCAAAGCGCCAAAACCGTTGTGACGACCTTTCAGATCTCAGATGTAAGAGGAAGGGAGCTTTTCTGAGTGGCAGCTTCTTTGTTGTATGATTCATTACCGATCAAAACTGAACTGGGGCCTGGGTCTTCTCTGACTCTCAGGTGGACAAATTCTGTCATTTTTCTGTCAGAGAGGTTTGTCATCTGATCTGTGACACATCTGTATGTCGAGGCACCTAAAACAGTCGTTTGGGAGGATCCAAACTGCTGCTGGTCCAGAAGAGTCAGTCAATAGCGGCATGATACTCCCAGATTTTTTTTAGCTTCTTGTGAGAATAGGTACAATAAGTGAGGGAGGGAGGGTGGATAACAGAGGAATGTGAGTCCAATTAATCTGTTAATTGGGGCTATTATAGAACAGATGCTGGGGAATAAAAGGAAAATCTCCTTTGCCTGTCTCTCTCTTTGTTTATTTCTACTTTTACCTCTCCCTCTTCTAAAGTACCTTTGGCAATCAGTGCCTGTTTTCCCTTTTCCTCTTGGCTAAAGAACCAGCCGTAGCTAATGGCACAGTGTATGGCAGGCAGACTGCCCCCTTGGCACAGCCCGCTGGAGGAGCAGAGGGCTTTGAGATGGCACAGAGCAGTAAAAATTGTTAGCTGAATAAAGAGGCACTGCAGGGAGGGATAGATCGGCTTTATGGCTCTCTGCATACACCCAGGTGTTTAACTTATTGTGGATTAAGTGGCAAACTATGAAACGTCTTGTGATTAAAATCCTACAAAGTGTCCATTATGTTTGCATGATCTTTTCTTCTCGTGTGCCACTTTATATGTGCATGCATGTACAGTACAGCTCTCCTTGTGACTTTGGGCTGACTGGTCTTACAGCCCCCCAGACATTAGGTGGAGAAGAAGGAGGAGGAGGAGGAGTGTTGGAACGAGGGAGCGACAGAGGGGTAGAGAAGAGGGGGCGGGGGGTGGTGGGGGTGTGAGAGCTGAATCAGCGGGAAGCTTCGCTAATCGCCGCGGCTCATCTGTTAATGGAGTTAATGAAGAATGGGAGCAAACCAAATGCGCTGAGATGAAAGAAGTTCCACCACACTGCATAGGCCACTGCTCTTTGTGTGTCTCCAGCACACAGTCACATAGACACCAACACAATCTTGTGCACACACCAGCTTTCTGTTCCTTCACATTTAACTTTGCTATCCCATGCTGTTTGCCATATTTTCAGCAGTTATTGACACAAAACACTTTGTTTTTGCACCCTATCGCACCTATATGCACATTCTGCTACTTTCGCACTCTCCCCTCCACACTCCCACTCTCACATACGCACACATTGCACACTTTCCTCGCCCATCCTCTTTCCATATGTTTCTTTATTTCGCCTCATAAAGTGTGCAGGCCCCTCTTTAGCCCCTCTGCTTTTCCCTGGGGAGGAGATACACTGTGATACCGCTGTGTTTGCGCGGGAGGTGAAGAGATATTCAGTGACGCCATGCAGACCTCTCACCCAGCTGATAAAGCTGATGGGTTGACAGGTCCCCGTGGAGACACGCACACAGCCACTGCTCACTTGTTACAGGCTCAGTAGCACTTATTAGCAATCTATCAAACACTTGTTATTGACACAGCAGTTATCGTTCAATCAAGACACAATTTTGGAAATCACTCCCATCAATCAAACATTCAATGCATAATTCAGATATTGCCAGAGAGCCCTTAGGTCTGATTGCTTACATTGTGCCCTGAAGAAAGTTATATAATGGCTAATTGGACTAAGAGAAACAGTAATGTATGTACTCACAACACTTTGGAACAGTAATTTTGGCACAGAATTTTCTCTTGGGGAGGGGGGAATTAAAAAGATTGCTGTGCTCGAGGCCGTATTTGGATTAGTACCATTATACCTTTCTCTAAGCAGTCAATGTGGTCAGTGCCTGGAAATGCAGATAAATTAACCAAAGTATAGATTTTACTGACATGCACGCAGTGAAAGCTCATTTTCAGGAAGAAATATCAAAGTCTTTTATGTGAATTTATGTTCAGCTGCTTTTCAGCGGGATTGGGAAACTTTAAGTGGCATTGTGTCACCTCGTAACACCTTGAGGGAATGAAGCAATGACAGTCCAACCAATACTGGGTTTCTGGGGTTGAGACCAAGGAATGTTTGAGTAAAGCTATTCTGATAAATTGGTTAGGCTGATGTATAGGTAAATGCAGATATATCTGTATCTGTGTATATGAGCATGGTCTTATCTAAGCAAGTCAAAGGACGATCAAATTATTTATACAGTACACTGTTAGGTACAGTGTTGTAGTTTCCACTCCATCATCATCATTGGGTCCTTACCCAGTCCATGCTCTCTAAGAAGAGGAGGAAAGACTCCCCAAAATCCTGAGTCTGTGAGGAAATTGGAAAGAAACCTCAGAAGAGGCAATTCAAAGAGAGATCCCCTCTACAAGGATGGCTGGGGGTTCAACAGGATACAATTTTTATTTTTCTTATCTTTTTTTAAGATGAGATCATGTGATTCAGTAGTAGAGTGTGTGATCTTTTGCCTCCTACCATAGTCATGCACTTTTTGGCCCTTGCTTAAGTTCCCATCTTGAGAGAGGCTTTGTGTTTTTAAAGTGCATGTCTTTGTTATTGTACATACAGAGCTTTGTTTATTGACACAAAGTTCATACGGACAGACAGTCCCACCACAGTTAGTTTGTATCTTGACTCTTTAGGTCTCAAATGTGAACAGCGTACAGGGGAAAAAAGCAGTTTATGAGAAAAGAATAGTGTCAGTGCATGTTTTTTATAAATCATCTTTGTGGTATGTGTTTTTTTTTTTAGGTCTTGTTGCCTTCAGTAACTTCAATGTGCTATTAATCACATCCAATCACTAAATGTTGCACCCACCGCCCGTGTCACTCTTGAACTCATCCCCTCTCTGTCAAAGTATGGACAGAGGTGGACTGGGATGCTGCTGAGGTCTGACTGGACTTGCTAACTGGACGTATCATTGCTTTTTCTACAACTTCTGGTGGAGTGCAATCCATCTTTTTAACCAAGTACTCATCATCCTTTTTGCATACCTTACAGCAATTTGCACACTTGTATGCATACCTGTGCCTAAGGGGCATACTTTTAACTTTTATGTTATGACTTCATGTGGTCCATTCATTTTGTGACATGCAAAATTCGCCCCGCACATAAATAATCTCTTTATCTATTAATAGTAATTGTATCTGTTATTTGTAGTGATTGTACAAATAAACCCATAAAACCTGCAAGAGTTTTTTTTAGAACTTTAACATTATAGCTGTGATATTTGTACATTTTGAACACACGCAGAAGAAGGCTGATGGTTGCATACTTATTTTTTTTTTTCTGACAATACTGAAAGTTTTTATTTCTTAAATTTCCATTAAGATTCCATTTACATGTCCATTAACAGCAGTGAGCAGCTCTGCTCTGCTGCCTGCATGTCAGTACCTTGGCTTACACACACACACACACACACACACACACACACACACACACACACACACACACAGTCTGCTGGTTAATCAGCTGTGTAAAGTACCATATCTATCTTTCAATTTCCCCCCATTAGGGCAGACGCTGGCTTGATTAGGCCCTTAATCTCCTGAGATTGAGACATTAAAGCATGGGAGTGATGTATTCACACATGCTCACACAGTGTCACACCTAGCCAGAGAAAAATCATCTGCCACAACGGTGCTATGTTTGTTGCAAAACAGCCAAAACACACTCGCTCTGTTTGATAAAGGTGTTATTTTTTAGTGCTCGTTTTTTTGTTACATCCTCTATTATGTATCACCTTTGGACCTCTGGAGCAAACTCGGTCATGTAGTGCAGATGTATTTCCCACAATTCATGCTTACGTAAGGGTCATCAAGCAGAGGCTGGTTGGAGCGCTGGGCAGCAGAGGAAGCTAGGGATGGCCCTTCCTGCACTCTCTACGCACATTCACAGACACACATGGTGGAAAACGTCCTGCGTTGGAGGTGGAAATTCATCCATGTTATCCACTGAACCGTTGTGCACCCTCTTCCTTTCCTGTCTGTTTTCTCTTTTGTTTATCACCTGAATTTCTAAAACTAATTTCTTTTTACTGTGTCCCTTCAGAGATATCTCAGGTGCTATCAGAAATATTTGCCTTTTTGTGCTTTCAAAGAAGTGGATCAGCACAGTTTGGACAGGAGGAGCACTGAGCAGGAGGGCCAGGTGTATGAAACAGAAGAGCAAAGATGTCTTGAGTTCTGGGCCATTTCCTCCAAGGACAATAACCCCCATCTTGTTTAACAACTCACCCGGCAGGGACTGTTACACTCATTTTAATTGGCTCCCGCTTTAATTACCCAGGTGGAAGGAGGGGGTCGCTTTCCTTCTCCTTATGCTCTTAAAGTTAGCCCTGCCAAAATGAGTTCAAGGCAAAGCGCTGTGTGTGGGGGGCCGAGTATTCAGAAAACGATCAAAATTATCTTGATGGTGTCACAGACTTTAATCCATTTGTACTTTATTTTCTCTGTTCTTTTCCCTTAGAAGAATATAATAGTAAAAATATGTGCAGAGCTAGATCCCAGTCTCAGGTGGACACGTAAGCAGCAGGGGAAGCTAAGCAGTCCTGTTTGATGTTAAACCACTACACATTATGGTCTGAGACAATTACCCTCCTGCTATTAGTGCATCACTACCAATGGCCTGCACACTGTCCTGAACAGCTGGTGGAGACAGAGAAATTGAGATGGAGATGGGACAGTGAGTTGGTTAATGACAGGGAAAGTGAAAGTTTTGGGTTGTTTGGGGGTGAAAGAGTGAAAGAGAGAAAAAAAAAAAAAAACAGCAGACTGGCAGCACATGTCCTCTGTAGTGAGAGAGGAGAAAAGGAGGGACACAGTGGAGGAAGGGGTAAAAAAAAGATAAAGAAGGGGAGAGTAAGGTGCTCACTTAAGTGTAATCGTGATGCTTGGCTCCACTCTCAGGTAGCCCTGCTAGTGATTTTGCTAAATGAACAGTGATTGTACCAATTAATAGTATTGAATGTTATTCATTACAGCTGTCAAGGAGTAACCTCCTGCCTTCATTAGGCCTCCACTCTGTCTGTAGCTTTTTTCTTTTCTGAGTCCTTCTGGTTTAAAGCAGAGAGGTTTTTTTTTATGTGATCCTTGCATCTCACCTTTTCCTTGCTCTCTTTTCCTTTTTCTCTTTCTGTCTTCTTTGTATTTCTCTTTCTTAAACCTTTTTCTTCTTCCTATACTCACCCCCATTCAGTGTCTGCGTGTGATTATGCATGTGTGTGCACGCACCATTGAATTCTGTGTCCGACAGGGCCAGGAAAGCGTGTCCTGTCCCTCACCTGCAGACTCCTTAGCCGAATAAATATCGGGCAGGGTGAGGAGGGGTGAGGACATCAGAGATCACGAGGATTCAGAGGGCCTCACATCCGAGAGCAGGGATTCCCCCAGCCTTCTCTGACAATAGGACAGGAAGGAAGGAGTGTGCAGGCTGCAGGAGTGGGCCAAGCGGTAACGAGAGACAGGACAGAGTTACATGGGAGAAATACGTGGGACAGTGGGGGGGGGTGTAAGTCCTGGAGAGGAAGAGAAGCACCTCAGCTAGTAAAGCCTCCAAAATGCGGACACACATAACCCCGTCACAGGCATTCATAGAAGGAAACGCTTCAAGTACATGGTGTGTACTGTTTTGATTGGTTGTGGCCTTGTGTCAAAATAAAATGTCTTGAGATACAAAATATGAGCTCTGCACGGAAAGTGTAAAAGAAAATGTTCTCCCACCTTGAAAGAATTGTTCAGAGGCACAACTAGAAGTACACGCAGGCTGTAGTTTAATGTGAAATAGTGCAGTGGAAAATAATGACATGGAAGTGGGGAGGTGGATGGAAGTATTTGTCTCTTGTGATTTTGGATGAGCGCCCAACTTATGCAAGGATTTTTTTTGCTTAGTTTTTTCCTTCGTTTAAAAATTCCCAAATAACCCAAAGTCTAACTAAATCCTTAACCCTAAACTCAATCTTTATACATGACAAACAGATCTTTCTGTTTGTGCAGTTGGTTTATGGAAAGGCATAATCTGACACACCAAGTATCTGAGGCTGTTTTCTTTGGTAATATGGCGTCTTCCTGCATCTCTTGGAGTAAAACAAGAGAGAGACAAAGTTTCCCAGAACTCTGGTGTTTTTTTTTTTTCCAAAACTGAAATCTCAGTAGTCAGCTGCTGGTTTGACCTTGAGCTTTTCTCCAAGATTGTGGGTGGGACCCTTAGCTTGATTTCATTATGCACTGCAAAGCTTTTACTTTCTGTTTGGACACTGTTGGATGCTGGGTCAAGCATCTGATATCCGTCACTTCTTACCATAAAGTGACTCATGGTGCAAAGTAAGATCGTCAACAGCACAGTCTGGCCTTGAGGAGGACGAGCTGCTTTACAAGGACTCTGCATGGCTGTTTCTTTTTGTCTAACATTATTTGTAAACGAAAAGAAAAGTACAAGTTAAAATTCATGCTTAAAATAACGTCATACTTTCTAACCTCTGGCTCTACCTAGTTTGCTCGAAAAGGAAAAGAAAGGAGGAAATAAAGGAAGGAAGGGGACGCAGATAAAGAGTTCTTATCTAAATTGTCTTGGCCCTGACCCTTATGTCTCATGACTATAGATACTAAATCACTACTGTATCCTGACCTCTGACCCCCTGCAAGCTGACCTTCAGACCTGCCTGGCAGCCTGTATCAGCCTAAGCTGTAAACTGCCCTGGAAATTCTGCAGAATGTGTTATTGTGTTATTTGATTATACTGCAGGGATTATGACAGCATTCGTACTCAAAGCAGTTTACAATACAATACATGTTAACAGCAAAAGTCAACATTGCTCATAATGGCAGATGGATAATGTAGAGTGGTACAAAGCATGATGAAATAATGTATGAACTCTGAGCGTGTGTGTACGTGTGTGTGTTTATTTCGTCGTGAAAGACCTTTAGAGGATGGGGACATCAAGAGCTTCCCTGCAGCTGGATCCTGTCTCCTGTCTACAGTGCTTTGCAGAATTATGCTCCCTTCATGACCTTTGGCACATTTTGTTTTGCTATCAAGTTATTTTATAATGTTTTTATTCAGAAGTTCAAAAATCTAACAACAAACAAACAATAAGCATTAAATTACAATAGATAACATTCAATGCATTTGCTGATTTACCACAGCAGCAGGATAACTTTGAGAAAACGTGATCACAGTAGAGGATACACACTGTTCTTCTCAAAGGAATAGTTCACTGTTGTTTATTAATAACACGAATATGAGCCTACTTGCTATCTTGACAGGGAAAGGCGGAAATGGCTAGAATGGCTCTTTTGAAATTGGAGCTAAAATGATTAGTCGATCGAGTTATCAGTCGACCAACAGAAAATGAATCCACAACTATTCTGATAAGATCACTTTTTCAAGGACACTTTTTCAACATTCAAATCATTCGCTGGTTAAAGCTGGACAAAGCTTCTCAAGTGTGATGAGTAGCTGCTTTTCTTTGTCACATCGAACTCTACAAAGAATATTTGTGGATTTAGGTTTTTTTTTTTTTGTTTTTTTTTTCCAATTTCTGACAGTTTATTGACCGAAAAGACTCAAAGATGAGTCAGTAAAGTAATTGGCCGTTTATTGACGATGAAAGTATCGTTATTGTTCATTACAGTCCCAAACATTTCCAATAAGAACATATCTGGTATTTAATTGTCTAAGTTTCTACCTGTTTTCACTAAGATAATTATTTGGGTTGCGTAAATAAATATTGAAATTACAGAAAACCTATGAAGAAAAAACATTTTCATGTGCAATTCATGTTGTGTGTGCGCCAAAGTCTGATGAAAGATATTCAATTCACAACTTGTTTTTTTATTCACTCTCTGTCCGTTAGGGCTAAATGTAAAAGCACAGCTTCAGTTAAGAGTGCTACCAGCCTGGGTCTGGCCAATGGATGGACTCTGACCATGAGCGCTGACGGTGTGCAGACATCTGGCTTCAGCCTCCAGGACAGCACATAAACTACAGCCCAAGCTGGACTTGTCCGCCACGCAAGACAAAGATTTACGCCACGTTAGTATAACCCTGCTATGCCTCACACTCTGAGGCCTTGACGAGAAAGTAGGAGAGAGAGCGCAAGAGCAGGACAGAGACAAAGATGTGCACCGGAACACAAACACGCACACGCACAGACATGGAGGCAGGCACCATGACTTACAGCCCAGTTCCTTCACTTCCCTCCACTGTAGGAAGGCTGTTATTATGAAGACCTTCAATCCTTTTCTTCTTTGTCCCCTCTCTCACGGACTCACTGCAGCCCTGTAACTCACACTAATGTCAAAACAAACACACAGATAAACAGGCAAAAGCAAACACACACACACGATCAACAGAGACATGAGCAACCCCCCCCACCACCACTTCCATCCTCCTCTCCATGTCTGGCGTCCCCCACATTGCCACCAATATTTCTCGTGAGCTCTCGGCCACCAGCCCTTCATGAATTTTTATTAAACAAAACTCTAAGCAGATTGATTTCACACAGCCTGCTTTATTGCATTTTTATTTAATTCTTTCTCTCTCTCAGATGCTCACTTGCTCCCCTTGTCCTTACCTCAGTTTCACTGCTCCATCCTTTCACCTCGTCTTTCCTTCCTGATGCTTATCCCACTTCCTCTCTGTATTTCCCGCCTGTTTTATCCACTCTCTCCTTTTTTTTTTTTTTTTTACACTGTCCTCCCCCTTTACCACTCTCTCTCGTCTGCCTTTCATTCTCTCCATTTCCTCAAGCCTCATTTTCCTGCCAGTCCTGATTTATGTTCCTGGATTTGTGGCCCTGAGGAGGGCTGCTGTTGGTGGGCTGATGAGCTTTGTTTTGACTTTGTGTGTGTGTGTGCGTGCCTGAGTGTGTCTGTGTGTGCACACTCACATGTGTGGTCGTGTGTGAGTTTATTAGAATGCATTTATTTTTCAGCTATTGGTTGTAGCTCTCAATTCATTAAGTCACCTCTCCAGCGTCTTTCTGTGAGCTCCCCCTTCCTGTGTGGCGATGTGCTGTATTGCATTGGCTTGATTAGACAGCATTATTACTTCAGCAGGTATCATTGGCCCATGCAGACTGCAGAGAGAAACAACTAGCCTGGCTCTGTCCAAAGGGGATAACATCTGACGACTCGTCCTGGCTACTGTGCTAACTGATACACACCTTGTTTGAGTCATCCATACAAAAAGTGTAAATAAACCAGCCAGTTCAGAGTCTTCCTGGAGGGAGATCATTGAAACAGGCCGAGAAACTTAGTGACTTGGCGGTGAGGGAGCAAACCATGAAGAGCAACATCCTCGCTTTTCATCCGACCTTGGACTTTTAGTTGTGCGCCATTCCCCGATTCTCTCCTCTCATTTTCGGTCATCTCTCCACTGTTGTTGTCCTATAAAGGCTGGCTGTTTCCGTCTGTGTCCAGTCTTTATGCTAAGCTGAGCTGCCCTACTGCTATCCCAGTCTCAGTGTTTCTAGTTCCTGCTCATTAACGAGCAGCTGCTGATTGTTTCTCCCTCGCAGCATCTCGAGGGAAAGAATCCTCGCCAGCAGCTTGCTTTTGTCCGAGTCGGGTGGTTTGATGTGCCGTTTGACCAGTTCATCAATCTCGCTCCTGCGGTGAGCGTTCTCCCTCCTCACTTTCTCCACCTCCAGCTCTTCCTCAGCCTTAGAGGCAGAGCTGCCAGATTTGAAACCCAACCTGATGCCAAGGTTGGCCTTCTGGGCACCTCTAGATGTCATGGCTGCTTTGTCAGTGTTGAGGAAGTCACACTGGACGTGGGTAAAGCAAGGTGAAGATATCCCCTCAAACTAGTCTGTTCATATTTAACAGACAGACATGAGAGCGGTATCGATCTCCTCCCCTGACTCTCAACAAGAAAGCGAATAAGCACAAAATGTCAAAGTGTTCCCTCAAGTGACCCCTCATGCTCTGTAGGGAGGCATTTGTATTTGGTATTAAATCTCCAGTATTTTGCCACTAATTCATTTGGATTTGTTTTTAGTACGTTTGTCACCCATCTGAAGCTCTGTATGATGTAAAAAATGAAAGACTGGAATGTGTGTCCCTGCAAATTTCATATTTTTAGGTAATGGATGATGAAGATTGATCCAGAATGTGAGTTATAAGTTACGATTGTCCGTCACTGAAGCACTTCAGATAACTGATGCTCAACTGCGAGATGGACAGCTTGCCTGTGCTTATACTGTCTGGTGTGTGTGTGTGTGTGTGTGTGTGTGTGTGTGTGTGTGTGTGTGTGTGTGTATGTGTAACAGTAGTAAGCAGTCGTTGTTCCCAATACAGCCTGAAGTGATGAGGCAGAGTGTGGCTCCTGCTGGGTGTAATGAGGCTCCCTGCAGCTCCACACTGCCTCACCAAGTCTCCCTATGTCTCTCTGCCCAGCAGGCTTGTGTTTGCACAGCATCACGCCTCGCCACTAAACCACACGAGCACAAACGTAGATACACACATGTACCATCTCTGCTCACCTCCCTTTAAAATATTTATTGTATTTCTCTTTTTCCCGCCTTTGTCTCATATGCTCTCTTGGCTGCTTACTTCTATTTTGTTGTCTGTGCCTCTTCTCTTCACTCCTCATCTCTCCTCTGTCCTCAGCCCCTCCTCTTGCTCCTCTCTCCTCTTCCCAGCAGGAGTCCTGTGTAATTGGGCTGTTGTCAACAGCACATTAGCCTGGATTAGCAGCGCAGTGACTTCTGGCTGGCGCTCTTGACCCCTTCCAAACACAGGCCAAATAAGGTCATAAACAGCTAAAAATGCAGACAGCAGCAGTTGTGTGTGTGTGTGTGTGTGTGTGTGTGTGTGTGTGTGTGCGCGCGTTTGTGTGAATGACAATGTTTTTGCCTAAAAATAGATAGAAAGGTTGGTAGAAAAACCTACAAAACACACAGTTTCTTCTTCTGAGGAATGAGTAGTTTATCATTGTGTGTCAGTAGTCTGAAAGTTGCACGTGTGTGCGCAGCTTGGGTGTGTGAGTGGCACGGGGTGAGATAGTTAAGATCTCAGACATTCACAGATCACACATGTCAGGCTGGGTACGGTGCAAAGGTTGATGTATGTACATGTGCGGACCATGTGTTACGTGTAAAGACCCTGTGGAGTGACAGGTTATCTCTCTGCACCCCCCACCTCCCAGCCTACACCTGCACATGTGTGTTCGGTCGGTCCCGTCACAGCCTTCAGGTGGGGGAGGTGAGCAGGAACGTTGCTGATGCCGTTGAGCGTACTGTAACTGACGTGTTGAATGTCTAATAGATCAGACGAGACAGCCCTGAGGTGACTGTCTGTCAGGCGGTCGTTCTCTCAATTGCTCTCACTGCGAGGCCTTATCTCTGTTGTGTCTGTGCGTTGCAGCTATCTGTTTCTCCTTAAACTCACAGCCTTGAACTACAGCGTCGGTATGGACTAACTGGCCGTGACGCACACACAGTGAACTCCTTGTTTTAGTACCCCGAGTTAAGGTCTTGTCTGCGTGAATGGAAAAAAAAACATACTTCTTTTCCTTCTGTTCTGTTGGTGCGAGGAAATGTCTGTGGTCAAGGACATCTCTTCTAATTTTGTCTGTCTCTGTTTCTCTCTCTGTGTCTCTATAGGCCTCGCGTAGCTCCAGATGCACCATCCCGTCCTTGTCCACCCACCTTTGTTTCTAAAACTCAGCCACTTTTATTGCTGCCCTGAGGCAGATAGAGCTAAGCTAAAGAAACAGAGAATCCTAGTGTAGGGATAGGTATGGAAATGAGCCCTCTGTCACAATACTCAACAATATCTCCAGCGCTCCCCCTTATTCTCCTGAAAATAGAGAGAGGGGAGAGGAGAGGAGACACTGGACGGCATTGTTCTTCCTGCCCAGTTTTGTGAGAAATTAATTAATTATGAATGAGTAAGAGAGTTAAGAAAAGGGGTTTTGGATTCTATTGGTGTTAACATAATTACAATTCTCTCTTTTTTAAATGAAGGGATGGGGGCCATTTCTCCCGCCTCTCAAATGGGTTTTTATCGTCTTCAATTTGGAAAAGAAAAGCTGATAAAAGCCTTTATAATGCTTTAATTTGGCATCGATTTGCATGAATCTCTCTCAGTAATTATCAACTTACCCCTCCCCCCTTGGATGACAGAAACAGTAGATTCTGATAAGGGAGAGAGAGAGAGAGTGTGTATGTGTGAGTGTCTGGATGTGTGAGGGTGGGGGGGTATCTTCTACTCTCCATCTCCCATTTTTCTATTTCCATATCTCATCCCTCTGTCTTTCATTGGGAGAGGCGTGGAGCGAGTGATGGCAGTGGCAGGGGAGAGGGAACAGAAAAATCCTAAATCAAAGCACTCAATTATAGGGCTGCAGTAATTATGGGAGCCCTTGAATTGAAGTGCTCTCGGAGGAGAGATGGATAGATATATGGATGATGCATGAGGGGCGGGACAGATAGGTAAATAAATGAATATGCCACACAGAAATACAATGTAGCCTCTGGGCCGGGGATGACATAAATACACGTATTAATCGATAGGTCGCAAACCATCCCAGTGCAATTAAAAGGGTATTGAGTGGAGTGGGCCACACTTGGGCTTGGGAGTGGGCTTTGGCAGGCTGTAGTGGGTCAGACCCTGACCTGTGGGAGGGTTAATGCCCCCCTGGCCCTCACTAGCCTCTGGCCTGTGTATGGTGAAATGCTGAGGGTCAGTCCATAAAGGGACTCCAGCCTCTGTGGGGCCCTTTACTGATCAATAAGGCTGAATGAATTCTATCAACTACCTCTGTGAAACAACTCCACTGCTGATGATACTAACACTACCTGGAGAGCAATGCACTGAATACACTTTGCTTTTCTGAAGGTGTTCATCTTTGCCAGTGTCTGGAGTTTCATTTGAAAGATGAATGCTGCCTTCATGTCCCTCTTCTCTCTGTCCATTTACACTTGTATTAAATGTTTATTTGTGGTTGTCCCTTATTCCTTGCATGCCCATCACCACAGCTATATGTCTCTCTCGATAATGATAAGCGCATGCACTTGGGTGTTTGGCAATGCATGTACGCATGTGTGTTTAGGTGTCTAAACGTGTATGTGTGTGTGTGCCAGCTTGCCATTGACTGGCTCCAGATCCATCCTCATATTAGCACATGCAGGAAGTTTGTCATGGGCCCTCTGCTGTGCCAGAGCTCATTTGGTTTCGATGTGAAATTTATCACAGATGTTCCTCTTCCCTAACCAGGCCTGGCTGCCAGAGACTAAAAACAAAAGACCCGTCTCGGCACACAGATAAAAACCAAAAAGCAGAAACTAACAGATTGCAGTCCTCTGTCTGCAAAGATAACACACCATTAGCAAGACATTTAGATTAAAATCAGAGCGCTATACATGTAGTAAATGAAAGTAAAAAAATCCTTGTACCTAAGAAGTATTAACAGTGTAGTCACATTGTCCATGAATTATGTATGAAGAAGACGTTTCTT
This sequence comes from Chaetodon auriga, assembly GCF_051107435.1. Lineage (NCBI taxonomy): Eukaryota > Metazoa > Chordata > Actinopteri > Chaetodontiformes > Chaetodontidae > Chaetodon > Chaetodon auriga. Next base: position 11,217,798 of record NC_135083.1, on the reverse strand, counting down.
CTTTCACTCGTATGTGTGAGATTGTCAGTCTGTGCTTCTGGGCATCCGTGAATGCTTGTCCTTGCATGTCCATCTCATCATTTGTGTATACGTTGTGTGTGTTAAAGTCAGTGCTAAATGGATAAATGGATGGGACACCGCTGTACCTACAGCACAGTGTTTGGGCCTATGTTTGTGATTAATGTGCTCCTGTCTGGGCTGACAGTGTCAGAGGGAGTGATGCGTTGGGACGAGCGCCACAGCAGCCTGCTGATTTACTGGCTTCCATTTCCACTGGTGTAAAGTCAATCTCTGTGGAAGGTCAGCGGCCCCCGCGTGCACATTAGCGTCTTTTAATCCCCATCCGTCAGGGCAGGCCAGCACCACACAGGAGGGTGCTGGAATACGCTGAGGAGATTTTCTGGAGAGTGGAGACATGTGGACACAAAGTTCCTCCTTGTGTGATTCCTTTGCCCTCATTATATTCTCAGTTCATCATAACACACACACACACACACACACACACACACACACACACACACACACACACAGACCTCATTCAGTTCACAAAGCAGCACCAGACCACTGGTTTTCATTCCACACATTTTTAACGAATATATTCATTACTCCATCAGCTATTTACAAAGTGAATTTCCTCAGAAATGAAACGGCATGAAGGCTGGAAATTAACGTGAGAGAGATGCAACAGAGGCCCCTGGCCAGAGTCGACTGTGTGTTGTTGCAGTTTATGGTCGCCGTCGTCACCCTTAAGTCACACACTGAACATTAAAGCTGGCATTTGGGGAATTTTCACCTTTTGCAGCTGCAAGAAGTGACTGAAGTTATATTCCAACTACATCATAGATGATAGGTTCATGTGGAAGTATGACGTTGATTTGAATGAGCCTCTACAAAATGTGTAAAATGTGCTGCTGGATTTATTCTTGATGTTGATGTGTGGAACGTAAACTTGGTGTGAAACGCTTCATCCCACTTGCACTGTTTGAAATGGACTTGTGTCAAATTGTCAGCCAGGACAGATGTGACCTGATGATCTGGTCGACATGTCTCAATACCCACCTCATGGCTAGACATAGCTGTATTACTGATGCAAATTTAAGCTTTTTTCTGTCAAAGCTGGTGAAATTACAAACTCCTCAAATATGCCAGCGAGTACAGCACACTATATTGTTTTATTTATTGTCCTGCTGAATATTTTATAAGCATGCTGTGCAGTTCAAACAGAGATTACACCATGAATGGCTTCCCAAGAGCTAAGATAATCTAATGAAAATAATGATGCTCTTCCTCGTGTCATGTTTATCAAATGCTTTACCTTGTGGCAACATTTTGTCCTCATTGTCCACCTTCCATATGGTTTAATTGTGGTCTACTTTTGCAGAAAAACTCCATAAAGATTAATCCTAAACTCTTTTCATTGAGTGTCTAACTTTAAAGTGATACTTGCACTTGATGTTAGCTAGCTTTTAAACCTTATCACAGGGTCTGATAATGTCCTTTACTTTGATATTGAATATTCAGAAAGAGGATAAGTTTGAGTTCCAACAAGAAAACATTACTTAAGGGGTCTAATAAAATCTGGCAGTAAATTTCTGCAGAACAGGACCCAAATTTTTTTAGATTTCTTTTGTAAAATTGTATTTCTCATATTTCCTGTGTGGAGTGATTTAAGCATGTTACTGTAACTGGATTTGAATTTTATCTGAGGTTGCATTTCCCAAACAAGGCATGTGCAAGTTATGTTTTTAAAGCAGCATTAATTGATTTATGTAATTTTTTTGTCCATGTGGAGGCTTAAGAATGGACGGTCAACACAACATTAACATATAATTATCTGATAAATCAATGGCAAAAGTATCAGCTATTTACACATCCAGTGGACATGGAGCAACATTTGCATTCATTTAGAGGTGTATTTGTGTATACCTAATGATTGAAAGTCCAATTTTCACTCTCCTTTTAACTGTTTTGGTCCCTACTAACCCTGAGGGTTAGCTCCTTAATGCTCCACTGTGTTCACCAGCTACATGCTGTTTTGTCTGTGTGCAGTTTGGTGCCGGGCAGGTAGTGTGCCGTGGGTTTTGAGAGCTTTTCCCTGAAAACAGCTCATGCCGCTGCAAACAGTCAGACCAAAATTGAGCTTAAAGATGCTAAAATAGTCTGTAAAGCTGAGGCGGATCTGCGGGTGTGGGTGTGTGTGTGTGTGTGTGTGTGTGTGTGTGTGTGTGTGTGTGTGTGTGTTTTTCTTCCCTCTTGAGATCAGCTTTCAGAGGCTGTTGACTATGATCCTTGTCATAATCTTGGCGAGTCTTCACATTACAGAAGCATGGCCAAAACAGACTGGACAAATCTAGCAAAGTCTGGTGTGCAGTTAGTGTGCCGAGCAAAAGTTGAAGCCAGACTACAGTCCTGAATCATTTCACACCACCAGATATTCTGGGATGTCTTTGGGTTTTGCTGCATGCTTTATTCTCTACCCAGTGATACCCAGCCAGTCTGTTTCCCAGGAGCTGGATGGCTGTCTTTTACCTCTTCATATGTCTCTCCCCTCTCTGCCAGCCTGTCGAGAGGACACGATGCCTACTAAATACAGACTGACTGATTGCCTGACCGATTGATTGATTGGTGTCTAAGAAGCCTCTTTTTCACTGCAAACTGTAATGATTATCTTCTCTCTCACTCTCATTCCATCTTTATGACCACCCACCTTTACAGGAGCATCTGTCTTTCTCTTTTCCCTTATGTCCCTCCTTGTCTTTTTCCATCTCTTTGTCAAACACACTTTCTCCCTCCTCTCGGTCTGTTACTGATTGTCTTCTATAGGCAGGGGGATCTCAGTCTGCTTGGCTCCTGAAGGACGAGTGCCGTAGACAGGCATTTTTTTAATCTCCCCTCCATCTCCCTGCCTTTTTACTCCATTCTCTTCTAAAACATTTCATATTCTAATCGGCTCCTATGCGCGTCACATCCCCTGCAGCACCTCTTAATACCTTTCTATAGATCCATCAAACTCACCAACAATCTGAGTTTATTTAATTTTTTCCCCTCCCTTTCCCTTTTTTGACTTTTCCTGGAATTCAAATGCAGCTTTTACATCCTCTTCCTCTTACCTCAATCTCCTCTTTGCCTTCCCCCCTTTTTACCTTCTTTCCCCACCACCCTTTTCCCACCTCCCTCCCCCCCCTCTTCTTTCCTTCATTCTTTGCCTGGAGGTTAGCGCTAAACGTGCATCATTCAGCGAAAAACAAAAGGAGTGAATTGATTGGGTTATCAGCTGCTGCTCTGGTGGACCCTTTGATCAGAACTGAAAAGCAGCGCTACATGTCAGAATTCTGCTTCAGCAGCTCTTTCTGAGTTTTACAATTACTACACGCCACGGTCACATCCAAAGTTTCCCCTCCCTCTCTCCCCGTAGTCTTAGGGTTAGGGCCCGCGGCGATGAGCGTTATCAAGGCGCATTCTGCTTTCTCCCTGCTGAACATAGAGCAGGGAGATTGTTTTAGGGAGATCTGCTGCTGTGGTAAGCTGGCTGCACCAGCGTTGGTGCTCCCGCATTTAGAGCTGGACTGTGCTCCTTTGAACAGGGTGTCACACTGTCGCCCACGCAGGGCTCACCCGGTGACCTGTAAAAGTCTAATCGCGGAGATTCCCGCTCTGCTCTGAGATACGGACAACAGTACAAACAAGTTCATCTCCGGATAAGTTAACCTTGAACCAAGATAGCCCAAATGGAGGAAACTCACCAGTTCATTAATAACCAAGTGGCGCAAGATGAGGTCAGTAGGTCAACGTGGAATGGCGCTGTTTGCTACGTTCTGCTTTTCTCAGGCTCTGACATAACCTGCAAGGTCAAAGACAACAATAGAGAGGGAGAATGGATCTATTTTGACCTGATGAGAGGCACGAGTTCACACATCAGATTAATGTGCACTGTACTACAGTAAATGGACATTTTAGGAAACCACTTTGGTAGAACAATGAAACAGAGTCTCACAAAAAAATAGAGGAAGTTCACTGAAAAAATAAACGCTCAGGATTTCAGATGGAACACGCACACGAGTGCGCACACACAGAGGCACGCACACACTAAAACAATAGACTACTTCATTTCTTCTCTCTACAGAAAGCCTAAGGGTCTAGGCTCCTAAACAGTCACCTCGCTTCCTCAGTAATTGGCTGGCTGGTACTTAAGGCCAACAGCTTTTAATAAGCAATAGAGGCTGGAGCCAAACTGACAATAACTGCTGCCCTACATCAATTATTGGATACATATCCATCACTTGCTGACTTATATGTGACCCCAGGCACCTGCCAGCTGAGGTATTGACTGGCCAGCTCTCCCCAGTGCAAGTGACAAGTTCCATTTGCAATCACATTTATTAAACGGCTGTTAGAATGAGTGAAGGTCTGGGCCAGCCCACGTTGCTCCACCAGCTTTTGCTCTTATTAATCTGAAAGCCGCCAAAGAATGGATGAATGTGTGAAGTGGATAGATATGAAGAACTATGGGAAAGAATGACTGGATGAGGTTTCTCAGTCTCTGTCCCACCTTGATCTTGAACGCTGCACGATAACCAGTAGTTCATCCTCTGGTTCCCACTCAAAATGAACTGCAGTTGCTTTTGTTAATCCTTCGCTGTGTGTGATTTATTTTGCCATTGCATTTACTTAAATGTTTGAGTTGAAATATGAATCATACTCATTCCAAATGGACCTGTCCTGTGCCTGCATGTTTATATAAATGCATATATCCCCCCATAACTGTTTCTAATATTGTTGTCTTTACCTCGGCAGTCAATAGTGTTTCATTTGCACTTTTGGGCTGTAACACAGACTCACTATAAGCTTGTCTGTACGCGTGTGGGTTAGTCTGTTCAGTCGTGTATGAATGTGTAACTGATGGCCCCTTAACATGAGCAATACCATTATCTTTAATGGCATTTCTAAATCCCTGTTGTTGTGCAAGTCCAGCAGGAAGGTGCCTTGACAGAAAAACAAGGGCTAAGTTCACTGGCCAAGTATCCATCCAAAAATTAAAAGAGAGTGGGAGGCTTAATTGAAAAGGGTACTACAGTGGAAACTGAGGTGAACGCAGTTCAATGTCTTATCAAAAGAATTGCTCGGTTATAGTGAGTTTTGCAGTTCACTGAACATCAATTTCAAGTTCAGTTTTCATAAGAACAAAAAGTACTTTGAGTTTGGAGCTAACATTGCAAACACTTTGCATCATTGTTCATATTTTAGCAAGCTGAAGTGCACTGCTTAGGTACTTGGACTTTGATAACAAAAAGTGTATGTGTCTGATCCAAAGTTATTCACATACAACCATAGATGATGATAATAAAGTAAAGAAGCAACAGTTTGATTTTGTAACGGTTTGCATTCACTTTGGGATGGTTAAACATTTTTGTTTTGGAGGGTTCCAGAACAGTGTGAGTCTGGAGTCATGGGCGATTTTCAATGGCTGCATGTGATAAAATACAATTTAATGATAAGAACAAATGAGACACAATTGCACAACTTAAATGAACATTTGTAAACTAATGTTATGGTCTGCATTTTGATCTGCATTGCAAAGGTGTATATTATATGTATTCAATTCAGAATCCTCTCTAATTCACCTGTGTTGTTAGCAACTGCTCTTCAGAGAATTTCCACACAGTACACACTCAAAGTGACCTATATACCTTTAGATTTACTAAGGTGCAGTTTACATTACTCTTTACAAAATGGAGAGTCACATCCATCATAACTCCTGCTCTTTGCAGAATTTTCCACCAAATACATACACACAAACACAAATGAGAGCGGCACACCCCACTGCTGACAGCAGAGTCCACAGGCAAACTGCACTTCAGGATGCTACAGCTGTTTTGCAAATCAGATGCATGTCTCCAGGCACAGAATAATCATAATCAAGGTGTAAAAGGCTTCTGGTCGACTGAGTGAAAGTGCAAGAAAGAGGACAGAGCAGGAAAATGATGAAGGGCCAGCTGAAAAGTGCCGTCCTCTTTTCTTTTCCCTCCCCTCCTCCTTCCCTCCGTCTTCCCACTCCCTTCATTCCCTGCCCCATTGAATTATGCCTCTCCTAATTGGCTTCAGTGGCGCTTAAAGCAAACAGTTTAAATAAGTAAAAGGTACTTGGATGAGGAAGCAGGGCCTTGCAATTATTGGAACTACATCAGTCAGGGTGGTGCTCTGCGCTGGGGTCGTTCTCACTCTCGCTCCTCTCAGTCTTACTTATTCTTTCCTGCATGTGGATTTTTTGGTGGGGGGGTTAGCCAGATAAAAGATGATACAGTGAACTTGTGTGTACCTCTGTGCGTGTGTTTGCGTGCGACAGACTGAGCCAAGGTAGCGCTGAGCTGGCCTGACGGGGGAGTGATAGGCAGCCCACAGGTACAGGATCCATTATCTAATGACCGTGCCGTTTAATCACGCGTCTCACTGACATGTTTATAAGGCTGAACTTTGCGGCGCTATTAGAGATGGAGACGAGAGAGGGCCGTAGCCCCAGCCTCGGGGCCCCCAGGGCAGGCCTGGCCCTTTACCGCCTCTCCCACACCTATTATATGCTAATTACAGCCATTCCTAAACCACGCTTACAAGGAGTTAATTTAGTGGGCCATTACACCAGTCTATATTTCAGGGTGCTGTGTGTAGGGCCCTTGTGGGGCTCTGGGAGAGGTGTGGAAGTGAGGATGAGAAGCTGGAGGAAATGGGTGAAGGGTGCTTTATGTCTCGCAAGGGAAAAGGGAACCGAGGAGGGAAGAGTGGCAAGTCACTCGCTGTACCATTTGTCTGACTGGAATGAAAGAGCTGGCACAGGCACTTTGGGTCAAACGCCGAGATGGAGGGAGCATTGTGAACTAAAGAAAGGCAAAGCTTTAGCTGACACAGTTGTGGCATATCTGCACTGTGGTTAGGCAGATTTGTGATGTACTCTGTATTATTTATTATTACCTGAGCAAATTTCTCAACGAAATGCATTAAGAATTTTGTTTAATTTGTATACACTTCATTCTATTGAATATCCACTACTTTATATGTAATTTTGCATACACTTGTCATTCCTTGTGCAAGTATATTGATATCAGGAAAGAGCCCCTCTAGTCAATAGCATATTCCAAGAGATGTTTTATTCATGTATTCTGAATGCTTTTAGTTACTTTTAGATTACTTTGTGATATCTAAGGCAAAATGATTTGACGATTTGCTGCGAGCTGATTCTCTGAGAGGAGGGGAGGTGAAAACAGGCACAGGGGGATATGCAGTGGATGGAGCTGGGGAGGTATGGAGCTATGGGAACATGAAATCAAAAGGCAAATGTGGTAGTTAAGAAATCTTAGGGGACAGGAGGCCCTGTGGAGTGGCAGAGAGGAGCAAAGGGAGCGCAGGAAAAAAATATGGAAAATTGTGGAGACAGTGGAAGGACGGAGTCAGATAAATGCGATAACAGAGACAGAGTGGTGATAGAAAAGCAGGTCCCTGCTCTGGGGGGGTAATTAAAAGGGTTTCTTCTTATCTCCGTTAGTGACACTCTGGCACAGCTTCCCCTGTACAAAGGACACAGGCACGTGTGCATCTCACATGCTGAAAGCTTGTGTCAGTATCTGTCCATATGTCTGTGGGCATGAGAAGATAACAGTGTGTGTGTGTGTGTGTGCGCGCGTGTTGCGCTGTCTGTTTATTTGAGGCTATGCTCTGCTATGGCTGTACCTCCAGGAGGCAGGAGGCTATAACTCCATCACCTCCGCGCCTATCGACTCCCTCTAAGGGGGATCGATACTGGAATGATGGCCCTCCTATGTCTTCCCCATCCATCGGCTGGGCCATTGAGCGTATGTTAATGTTATGAATTATCGAGAGAACAGTTACTATTGATTGGCTGAGGATTATTGGTGGGCTGCGTAGCGGGATGGGGAGGGCGAGGTGAGGCTGGCGAATGGTCGGCCAGAAGGGAAAGACAGGTCAAAATCCTGCAGAAAGGTTTAAGTATCTACTAAGACTTCTGACCCCGAAAGGACCCAGGTCAAAGGTGGCCTGGAGGGCAAGGCTGACTGTTTGATGTTTTCAACCCCCACCGCCACCGCCACCCCCACACCCACCCAGCACACACTGCTGACCCTGTTCAGAGCACCCTCTGTTCTTCCATTTTCTACTCAGACACACATTTTCTCAATCTCTCTTGGTCTCTGCTCAACACTTGCACTTTCCTGAGCCCGTCACGGCTCACCGTTGATTGTTTACAATAGCATGCATTAGTCAGATATGAGACACAGATACCTGAGACAGATTATTTATGTTAAGGGCAGGGTCCTTAAGTCTTGGAAACAGACAGGTTGTCCTTTATTATTCAGAAGTAGTTTTCTCTCTCTTTGTCTGTCTGCTCCACTTTCATACGAACGATGCATGACTGGGAGAGAGCAGAGAGGGGGGGAGATTAAAGCCTATACACCTGATACTGTCAAAACACAGACCTCCACCCCTCTGGGAGGCATATAAACAGTCAGACATACATTCGTAGACACACACACACAATCATGCTTGCATACACTCACAATCTCCAGTTTGTATGGTTTGGAATTGCCCTGAGTTCTCACAGAGCCCAGGGGAGAAGAAAAAAGACTTTCCCAGGCAAATGCTGAGCTTATTCAGCTCAGGGAAATTCTGCAGACTGAGAGAAGCAGTGCCACTGTGGTCTGAGGAGAGAAAAAGTGCTGTTCCACAGGTGGCAATCACAAGTTTTATTAAAAGTCCACTCAAAAGGGTGTTGCAATACATGACAAATACCCTCAGGTAACAGGTATTTCGTGTATGGCCTTGAAGTTGGTTCATTCCCTGCTACGTTTATCATAGCACCGCAATGATACGTGCCTCTTTGTGTGCAGCAAACACTATAACTGCCACATTGTGATATACTGTAGTATACTGTATTTAGCCCATTCAATAGAGCGCATGTACAAGAGGAAACATTGTGCTTGCCAACCGTTTTTTATTGTCCCACAAAATTCTTCAAGTCTTCTGACGAGCTGCTGAGCAGTCAGATCACAAACTCCAGAGTCAACCTGCTGAACCCTAACAGAGATGTTAACCATAGAGAGGCTGTTATAAATGTTCTTTATGCTAAATGTGGATTCCCTCAACACTATAGGTGCAGTAGCCACTGTGATTAGATCATTGTCAGTGTCATTATGGTATACAATATATCACAGGTTTCTCAGGAAACTAATCATTTTATTAGTCATCTACTGGGGGTTTACAAAAAATGACCATGACTGTGATCGTGGTGATAATGTAGGGTCATATTGCATTCCATCAATAAAATAAAATAGAAAAATAAATAAAATCCTGACAATCAGCCCTTTGTTGTGGGAGTTTACAAAGCAGTATGAGAGAACTAGCCGTGATCCAAAACACCTGGATCCAGAGCAAGTGCAGCTGTCTTGGTCAAAAAGAATAGTTGGAAGTATTTCAAGGAGAACAGTCTTGAAAGAAATTAACCGGGATAAGACAGTAAGGTTGGAGAAAACCGCTAATTCGCATGCAACCTATCCCTCCTCAGTATCCTGGTTATGCAGTTACTTCAAAGGCCTTAATAATGTAATGTTCACATTATATTTGGCATCCACTTTTGGAGATCAATGCAACAAAAATACTGCTATGCCCACTGTGCTGAAATTATCTGGACGATGTGATGAAAGAGTGTTGTGATCGCTATCCCCAGCTGTAAAGTATAACTGCAGCACTGTGTGTCAGTTGGAGAGGTGTATTTTTATTTTTATTCATGGAGAATGGGTAGTTTGGATTTAACTGAAAGGACCCGGAGTTGACCCTGATGTACAGCTTTCTCTGCTATTGTTCTTTTCGGGGTTTACTCTGTTTGTTTTTGTACTCCTCCCGTGTATTTTTAATGTGACACTACTGTACACTAAGTGTCCAAGGCATGGATTGAACTGATGATGACGCTAATGAAGGCTGATAGAAAGTCTTGATGATGTGCCCATTGCCTGCTTGTGTGCTGGATAATGTTTCCAAACCACATTCCCAAAGGTTTCATTCAGAGTAAACAGTCTGCACACTGACGCATGTTTCATCACAGCAAGACTGTCCACCTAGTGACAGATGACCAAGCAATGGCCTGAGGTTATAAAACTGGCATTCACCGTCAAGTGTTTTAAGGTCAGCAATGGGAGGCACATGAGGAAAGTGGATAATAAGCAGCATTTTGTACATTTTAAGGCACGTTTTTCCAATGCAAATTTCATTTTTTAGCCTTTTTAGTCATAAACTGTAAA